>NW_006441953.1:28783256-28794380 GCF_000325575.1 Pteropus alecto | reverse complement strand
GATTTAAAAATGCATATGAAGAGCCAAGAGCAGCCAAGGCCATTACTGTAGCTTCATAATATCTGCTAGGGGAAGTCTCTCCACTCTGTAAATACATCTGTCGCTGGTAAACTGTATTATTAGAATTAACTGAAAAATTACAAGAAACAGCGTAATGCAGCAGCACAGAGACCCAGCCATACACACACACACACACACACACACACACACACACACACACACACACACACACAAATCCATAGATCCAGGGAAAAAAGCACACACTACAAAAATCGACGTTAGGACAACTAAGTTACCTGGGACTGACTCGTGTGAGCATATGACTAACATGCTTTAGGCATTTTTTTTGTATTAAAAAAAAAAAAAACTGGGCCCAGATTCTATTGAAAAAGATTTTTACAAAGTGTATAACTGACTGTTTGTATTTTATTGTGTCCATTATCGATTTGAAGTTTTTAATATTAAATTTAATAGAAAAGACTATTGTTTTGACCTAGAAGGTAGGAAAGGATTTCTAAAATGAAGCATAAAAAGCACCAACCCCCCCAAAAAATTTTATCGATTTTTAAGAATATTTATATTTCCTTTGAAAAGTTTAAAACAAATCAATAGTAAATGGACGAACTGCCAACAGGCCGTACACAGAAAACGAAAATGTCCAATAAACACTTGCAAAAGGAATCAGAGGAACGAAAATGAGAACAGCACGTTGCCTCTTCAAGAGCAGACGATGTGGAAGATCCTGTCTGTCCCATCTTCACCAGCTCAGCTGGCTGTCACCGTTTCGCAAGCTGCCGTTCACACAGGTGACTGCCATGTATACTCGCCCAGCACGCAGCCTCTGACCCAGGGTGCTGGAGAGCGTTAGTGGTGAACATGCTTCTTCCGTGCACCAAGACGGGGGCTGCCGAGCCTTTTTGGGGGGCCGTGGGACCTCTTCTGGGCGCCAGGCCGTGAGTGGAAGTGCTGTGTGGCTCTCTGCCTGTGCAGCACCCACCCTTCTCGATTCCCCCATTATAGTGATGGAGAAGCCACAGCTCTAATGCCACAGCTCCAAGACAAGACAGCCCCATCAGACCAGGCCCCTGACAGCCTGTTGACGTGCAGTGTGAGTGAGAAATAAACATTTGCTTGGTTGACTAGAGTTGCAAAATAAATAACCACAAATTGTCACAGGTGTAACAATTTCTTTAAGGTATTAGACCTAGGAATAGAATTGCTGGACAATTGGTATAGAATCTGGCCCAGAACTGGCATTCCCTGACTGGGTCTGAGTCTACCCTAATTTCAGAGATGCAGAAATAAAATTCAATCTTTCCAACATCAGGCTCAGGCGGAAAGCTAGTATTTACAACACACCTGCTTCCCCTCGTGCTGCTTAATACGGCAGCCAGTAGACACACGTGGTCACGGACACGTCAAACGTGGGCGGGGTGACTCAAGGACTGACTTTTAAATTTAAAAACAAGCAATCTAAAATTCCACACGACTCGTTTTATGTGGGAGTACGGTCCCATTATAAGTGACAATTTAGCACCAAAATAGAAACATACCGTTAAGTTTAAAATACCAGATTTCTGAACTTCATTTAAAAATACTGTAATACTTGTATTTCTTATATAGACATGAAATATTTTAGTACTTTGTTGATTAAAAATGTTTAACATTTTAGATGTATTGGGTCATATATAATTTCACCCGTTCTTTTTACTTTTAAATGTGATTATTGGAAAGCTGAGATTACATACGTGGCTCGCAGTTATCAGCTCTGGGGTAAGTCCAAATTCCTTAGCACGGTATCTCATCCCAACTAGTGTGTCTGATTCGAGTTGGAACTTAAGGTAACTGATGCCGAGTGTAACCTGTGGCAACCCATGGCTTTACGTGTTGCCAAGAGCCTTATAGTGATGAGAGGCACTATGGTGCTTCCTGCCAAAACACTGTCCTATAGATTATTTCACTCATCTGCATGTAAACTTGGTGAATCAGGTGACGTTAATCTGAGCTTAAGCTTCCGTCCTAATCAAATGTGGACGAGTGACTGCCACTTCCTGCCTTTACGGCCTTGCAGTCAGTTTCTGCCCCAGCCCCTTTCCCGTTCACCCCGTAGCCAGCCCTGGCAGTCCTGGCCTAATGCAAACCCTGCACTGCCTGATTTGATCGTTACTCTTCCCTACATAACCAAAGGTGATAACTTTACTCCCTCTGTAGGATTAGAGGATAGTGACTCGTTGCAGCTCAGCTAACCACCAGCCCAGTTGCTGAATTTAAGCAAGTCGCGTCGTCTTGTCCTCGGGGTTTGCCAATCTTCATCTGGAGTCCAATTCTCTTCTTTTCCCTTTTGGACTCCGTGGGCGCCGGGATGATACGGGGTAAGTCAGCCCTCTCCAAATCTTACTCCTCCCTCCCAAACGTGTGGGATCAGTCACATGAGGACAGATGGCATCAGCCGCGCAGCTACATGCACATGGTCCGGGAGGCTCGTCACTTGCTCAGGCAGGACTCCCGCCCAGGCCCCCCTCCCAGCTGACAGGCTGCACGTGGAGGGCAGGTCAGGTGCCCCATATATCCTAAGAGGCCACTGACCATGGCACAAAAAGGGACCCTGCTGCCCAAACCAGCATCTCTTGCGGATTTCAGCCGAAGCAGAAAGACCTGGCCTCACTGCAGGGTTCCCGTGCATAAACAGCAGCGCATCTAATTCAAAATATATCCCGGTGGCATTCAAAGCACCTGTGTTGTGTTGTGTTCAACGAGGCTGCCTTGACCTCACGTGGTTCAGAAATGTACAAGACAGGTTGTGTAACTGCCACCCTGCTTAACGTTTGAAATGAAAGGGCAGAGAAAATTTTAGTTGCTTTATTTAACAAAATTTACTCCAACTTCTATATCTATATACAAACGTGTTTCAAAAACAGAGCAGCAGACACACGAACTGTTAATGCAGGACTTATAATAATGCTTAAAACATGTTATGCAGCATTCCATTTTTTTGCTCACGTTGACGCTGACAGATTCAAATAGTTAATCCAAAGGCCGAGCAGTATCATCGCATCTTCATTTTCTGGGACGGTCTCTACAGCATGTCCTCGAGAAAGACGGATGGAGCTTTTGAGGGTTAACACACTGTGTTTAGTTTGACAGACGGCACTTGGCCCGTAAGAGGGACTCACTAAATTGTCTGGGGGTGGGGACAAACATTTGAGTAAAATATAATCTGTTAAGAGTCTACTTCGAGTCATTTAAAAACACGTTGCCATATCATAAATATAATGAGGTTATCTCACTTCTGATCCCCAAAAGAAAATCGACTTTAAAAAATAAGTGTAAAATGATTCTATTGGTACTCTTGATAAAACTTTGTGAGTAGAGGTCCTTCGAGGTAAGAAAGGGCACAGAGGGCCCAGTTCCGCTGCTGCCGCCTCCAGCTGTTAGAAATGACACGCCCGTTTCGTGACGCTCGCCTACATGCTAACAAGCGATTTCCCAGAGCTCTTTACATGGGGGAGGCTGCTCGTTTTTCCTTTCTCATTTTTCATGACTCCCGGGAACGCTCTTATTCCCTTCATAGGGACTGTGGTTCTGAAAACCCCCCCAAAGCTTAGCTGCATCATCTCCTCACAAAAGTTAGCTCTGTACTCGTGGGTAATACTTGAAAAACAGCTGATGCTGCAAAATGTAAATATTTTATGTTTGACACTTAACGCTCCGATGTGATTCGTGGTCATTCTTTCCTAAAAGGTCAGGACAAACCTTTCAGGGAAGATGCTACTCTGTAGTGAGGTATAAGAGAAAAAAAAAAAATGGATAAAACTTCAGAATGCTCTCCTGTCTGCGGCGAAGTCCACAAACGCCATTTCCCCCCAAAAAAGCACTGACTAGAAATGCACGGGGACCAAGCAGTGTCACGAAATGTCCAATAGGGGCTTCTACTCCTCTTTGTTCTCACGAAGCAGGCCCACCGCTTCCTGTGCTTCCGTTTTCTGAGTGAGATCAGACCACTAGAAAAAGGTACTTCAAAAATAAATTTTCTAGAATATAAAACATTTAATATTTTTTTTCTAGCCCACATAACTCCATTACAAAATAAGAAATCAGAAAATCAGCTACTGCGGTTTTCATATGGTAAAAAATATTTATATGTGTACGCATACGTATATACACATATAAAAATCCGAATTTTAAATTTCAATAAAAATCAACCAATTAATCGACTGAATGCTCACGTGTGGATCACACAGAAGAAATACGATCTGTAATGAGAATCGCCTGCGAAGAACTGCAATCCCGCCTGTCCGAGGATAATCTATGATCTAACACTTTCCCACGTGGAGAAAAAAAAAAAAAATCAAGTCTCTGACTACCCAACGCAACGGAGATCTCACTCGAGTCTTTTTCAGAGGTAACGCCCCCATTTCGTTCCCTACGCCAACACATCCCTTGAGGAAGCAGCGGTCCCCACAGGGAGGCAGACACAGGTGTCGGGGCTGCCTTGTGGCCAAGCCACTTGTGTCGGATGTGACGGCCGGTACCCAGCTGAGTGGGCAGGTGAAGAGGAAAGCCCAGTTGGAGCCGCACGTGCCAATCCGGCCGCCTGCCCCGGAAGCCGCACGGCTTTTTCTGATGTGCACACACGTGAGTCCGAGGCCAGCTGCCTCCTCCCGCGGGAGAGCCTGTCCAGAAAAACCGCAAAGGGACAGCAGGCTGTGAGCTGGGAGGGCAGCGTCTGCGGGCCAAGCCCTAAGTGATGGGGAGAGCGTGCAGCCGTCGGCTGCGGCCTCCGATGAGTTCCCCCCATGAAAACTCAGCCACATTAAAGTCGCAGGTGTGCTTGCTTACCACCTGACCTTGAAATATCTTCCCAAGTTCTACCTAGTTGGAAAAAGCCTGGTCATTCACATCTTCAACTGGTCATTTTGTTTATGAGAGCGGTGAGGGCAAACAGGAGACTTAATTTGAGACATTTTCCCCCTGTGATCAGTTTCTTTCATTTTGCAAAAAGGCACGTTCCCTCCCCAATTGCCATAGAGACATTTAAAAAGAACGCAAAAGCTTGAAAATGTTTTCTTTCTCTCCTAACACCTCTGCTGAAGTAGCAAATTCAGGCAAATCCTCGGAATCATTTTTTAAAACAGCCAAAAAAAAAACGCACAGCTTTCTGTGCTACAAAAAACACTTAGAACTATTAAGGGGGAATAGGGCTTAAAAGAATGGCTGCTTTTCTAGAACCAAATCTAAGATAACAGCAGAAAATATAATTCCCATTATGTACCAAATACTCAGGAGACCAGTCAAGACCAAGAACAGTGGACATGCATGCCCAAACAGGGGTATCACTCTTCAGTAGCCCTTGGTTACCTAAGGAGCAGGTGTAGAACACTCTCGCCTCGCCCTTGGCGTGCATCACAAGGTTCTGTGTCTGCTCAGAAAAAAAGGACCCTGAACAAAAAGGACCCTGAACAAGGACAAGCCTCAGGTCCTACTGACAATCTGCTGAGAGCTTCACCTCTCTCCAGAAAAACGCAGATTCGTGAATCTGTGCGCACAGTCTCGGGGGCTTCACACACCTTCCAAGTTCCAGTCACAGGTCTCGCGTCACGCCGGACTCCTGGGTCCCATCGCTCCTACGAGGGGTCTAAAGAGCCATCCTCCCATTTCCTACAATCTGTTTTGTTCCTCTAGGGTCAGGGAGGGGAGAGAAAAATCCCAACCCAAACCAGAATAAACGTTAAAAAAACAAAAAACAAAAACAAAAACAAACTCACATCATTTTTGCTTCAAATGCCAATTTTTAACTTATTTCCCCCTGGAAGAAAGAACGTCCCAGTCTCTGGTCGCTTCTATGAGATGTCGCTGGCCGTGACTCATCCACTCTTCCTGGTCCTCGTACAGCCGCCCGCAGAACCAGCACTTAAATATGCACTGTGAATCGTCGGGCGAGGGGTCCACCACCTGGTAGTTGTTCTTATGCACCTTCTTCAGTTTCATCTTCAGCATCATCTGCCTCTTGAGGTGACGGGCCTCCTCCGCGTTCTGGTAGGTCAGCCGCACGTGATGGCGTCTGATGCCTAGCTGACACCTGGTCCTCTCCGATAAGACGACTTTGAGGACGTTGCCTTTGTACTTGTTGATCACCTTCATCACGTTGGTCACCTCTGGCGAGTCCACGTCGGGATGGTTGAGCACTATGACGGGCTGGTTCCGACGGGGGCATTTAATCAGCTGGTCCGGTTTGGCCGCTATCAGCCGGAGCTGTCTAGCGACCTGAAAAATCGAAGGGTCCTTGAAACAGCGGACGGGATCTGCCTGAATTTTGCTTTTCCTCTTGGTCGAGCTTACTTGTCTGGTTTTATTTTTACTCAGGGAAAGACTTCTGGAAAGCAGTCTCCCTTGCTTACTCAGCTCGCTGCTTCCTTGCTGCCCGTATAGGGGGCTGGTTCTTTTCGGGGCGCTGCTGCAAACCATACTCTCTTTTCTTGGTTTAGGCCGTTGAGGCGTGTCAATGTTATGGGACGCGTCTACGGGCCTCCGCTCACTTGTCAGAGGCTGTAGGTCTGAGTCTGTCTGTTTCACTGGGCAGAACGGAATGGGTTTTATTAACCGAGTCTCAGCGCAAGGGATGCTGACAGGTGCTTCACAAGTAGCCTCTATGATGCGGGCATCCTTGGAGGAATTGAGGAGCCTCAACACTGCCCCCTTGGGGATCAACACTGGAGTGGCAACCGGAGCCTTCCGGTTTCCTCGGCTGTCAGCTTTCCCACTGCTGCCTTCTACGAACTGGGGGTACATCTGCTGATGGGTACGCTGGGCACTGACGCCACCACCATCCTGAGGTTTGGGGAGCGAACCCCGGGAATAGCCAGCGCCGGCAAAAGCCACGTTAATTTCCTGAACACCCTCGGGGGCAGCTTTCGGTGTCAGCTTCGATGCCGGCCCTACGGGGCGGCGATGGGCACTGTTTGCGGCCAGGGAGGAGGGCCTGCCACAGGACTCGATTAACTGAGCTATCTTCCTGCGCAAGAGTTCGATGGACTTTATTTTGGACGTCGAGCTATTCCACTTAACGCCCTCGGGGACGTCCTCAGATCCGGAGCTCAGAGAAAAGACGGACGAGATGACCGGGCCCTCGAAAGAGTCGCCGGTCTTTTCCACATTCTTGACCTCCAGAGGTCTGTGGCCAGGCTGCTGAGACCTCATTCTGTCCCCTGTTATGTTTATGTGTAAATACTCGCTTTTATGTTGAGCGGAAATCTGGCCTAGGTTTGAAACAGCCGTGTGGTCCTCCGCCTGGCTGGCTTTCAGCTTCCTGGTAGACGGAACCATTGTCACCGGAATGCTGATCTCGCTTCGGGATTCCAAGTCACTTTTGCTCATGGGCAACAAGCCCTTTTCTCCTGGGTAGGAGATGGCAGCAGGAGACGCAGCCAGAGGAAGTAACCGCTGTGGGTCCCTGTGCAGGTGTCTTCCGTCTTCAGTGAAAGAGATGGCGGCTTTGTACGGACACGGGTTTGAGGCGGCGCCGAGACCACACAAGACGCTGCTTTTCTCTCCAGATGACGGAGAGTGACCTTTCAAGGCGGCGGGGGGAAGGGCCGTTCTGTGCGGAAACACGTGACTTCTTCTCTGCGCATCCTCGGCCCTGTCGGAGGCGAGAAGGGGCTCCCCAGAGCTGCGCACGCCGGAATTCGACATGAAAAAGTCGTACGACCTCACCCACTTCACGCTCTTCAGCTGTCTCTGCACGGCTGGCTGAAGATGCCCGGCGCCCCCGGAGTCGCCGACGCTCCCTTCCACGGTCCGCGGCTTTGTCCGATCCGCAGACACCGCTTTTTCCTGCTCGCTTGGGCCCTTCTCCCTGGCCATCCGCTGGGCTCGACCTGCATCGCCCCCGCCGGCCTCCAGGCAGCTGTTTTCCTCCAGGGTAAAGAGTTTCAGAACGAGCTGCTGCGTCCCGTTGACAACCTTGACGTCTATCAGCTGGGCCAGGCAGTGGGCGGGGACCACCAGCTCGGCGGGGGCCACGACGGTGAGCGGCATCCCCGGCTGCACGGGCTCCTCGGCGGGGGACAGCACCTCCACCTCCACGCTTTTGTTCTCCAGCACAGACACCGCGCTCGGCTCCAGCAGGGTGGCCTTGTCTGGGACGCACACCACGTCTCTCTGGTGGCCCTTCGCCTCGGGTGGCAGCGCGAGGGTGCGCGTCCGGTCTCTGTCAGTGTGGAGGGAGAACCTCGAGAGCTGGTCCGACAGCTTGCCGTGCGGCGCCAGGCCCGGGTCGCAGGCCCTCGGGAGCTCCGCGCTCTGCCTCGACGCGCCCGCTCTCTTTGGCTCCAGCCTGGCGGCCGTCTTGGGCGGCCGCTTCCCGCCAGCCCGCTCATGGACTCTCTTCCTGTGCTTGACGATGTAGTCGTTCCGGATGGCGCCATAGTCACAGTACTCGCACTGGTACGGGAAGATGCCCGTGTGCTTCACCAGGTGCCTCTGGAACTCCCCTTTGGTGTAGGACACGTAGCTGCAGTGGGAGCAAATGAACCTGATCTCTTCGTGCTGGAGCGTGTGCTTCTTGTACTGCAGAGGGTCCTTCGTGGAAAATCGGCATTTGTCACAGTAGTACTTGCCGGGCTTGAAGTTCCTTACCTTGAACTTGTTGACCGCACTTGAGACGGTCTCCGTTTTGTTCCCCACCTGCGCAGCGCCGGGGTCGCCGTTCCCAAAGTGAAAGCTGGGGGGCGCCCCGCCGAGGCTGCAGGGGAAGCACACGTACCTGTCTTCCGCTGGGCTCTGCCCAGGACCCTTTCTCAAGTCCCGAAGGGGGACCCTGTGCACGCTCTTGCACTTGACGCACGTAGCGGTGGGCATCGCGGCAGCCTCTGCCTCTGAGCCTTGATACAAGAGAGTCTGAGCATCCTGCCCGTCCGGCCGAGTCGCTCTGTCGGCACTGGGCTGCCTGGGCGACATGGTCAGAGAGCTACGTCCATCGTTCACCTGCGGAGTCAACAGCTGCTGCCCGATGTCCTTCATCTTCTTTATCTGCATTTCTAAAGAGAGTCCGCTGGGACTGAGACAGACCTCACATGGCCGAAGCCTGCGGCGCCATCCTTCAGTACGCTCTGCAGTTGGCGGAGACGGACTTACGCCCCGAGAGCGTATTAATTATGTTTGTGTACACCACCGTAGGCCGTTCATGGTCCCCCAATATGACTGTTTCCAATGCTTGGATACTCCGGACAACACTAAAGGGGGAAAAAAGAAACCATAAAGCATGATGAATATGTGAATTTAAGGGTTAGCTATTTCCAAACGTACCCTATGTTTCGATGAGCGTGGGAATTTATGCTAAATCTCGACATAGTGTCATAAGACACACGCTGCTAATAACACAGGATACAACACAGCTGGCAAATGACAAGCCTAACTGAAAATATTTTCAGACTCAGTCCCCTACAACTCATCCTTCAGACGAACCGCAACCGTACCAGGAGCAAGGAAATCAGCAGTCTCAGAAGAGCCTCTGATCAGTGACGGTTGTTTTTAAGCGTCTGAGCGCACCCTAGCAATTCCGCAGGCTCAAGTCCGTGTCAGCCTAACAGTACAGGAGGGTGTCATTTCGATTTTCACACACACAATCAAGCGGCGGAGCCCGAGCTTCGGCTCAGGTGGCCACTTGCTCCTATATTACAGCTAAGGATCGGCTTGGATCCCAACTCTCTCTCTCCATTTGCTTCCACAAAGTCAATACTGACGGTTTTACGTAAACAAAGACTCGTTCCGTCAACATCTGGCTGAGCATCTATCCTGCACAGGCACCGTGCTGTAGGGCGGTGACCAAAAGCACATCAGTCCTCACCCTCATGCAGGCATGCGGGCACGGGGCAGGTCGCACACCTGTCAGATGATCACTGGGAGCAAAACAGCAACGAGGGGGACTGGGGGTGGGGGGTAACTATGATGACAATGTGGGGCTGGGGCATGGAGGCCGGGCCAGCCAGGAAAGCTGACATGTCGGCAGGATGGCCGGGCAGAGCCCTGCTGTCTGGGAGAAGACAAAGTCTGGGGAGTGGGTCTGGACGAGGAAGAGGAAGGGGCCGGGGGCAGGTGGGAGAGGAGAGAATGGCAGTCAGCGGGAGGGCGGGCTGATCAGGGGAGGGTCTAGGAGGCCGTATCACAGCACATCCTGCGCATGAGAGAACCAGGCACAGAGCAGAGCGCCGGCACGCCAAGATCTGCCGATCAGTTCGGCCACGGCCTCCGCCGCTGTGAGCACGAGCGCCGGAGGGTGGGACGATGGCAGCAGGGAGACCCAGGTGGGGCACGGAGGTGGCTCAGACTGCGGCAGTAGAGGCACAAACGTCTACTGGGGCAAGTACCACACTATGTGTGACACTGACTACTTTTTACATACGAATAGTTGATTATCTTTCAATACTGTTTTTCATAATACACAGAATCGAGAGCTGCAAAAACCGTTCTAGTTTGGGATCTGTTAAAAGCCTTTCTTTTATGACCTAAAAAAAAACCCACTTAGACCTTTTGAGCTTCAATTTTTTTCATCTGGCAACTGGAATTAAGGACAGTCACCCGACCGACATCCCCCACAGGGCTGCCACGACGACCCACACTAAGGAGCGTAAGGGGACGCTTGTGACGTTTTCAAGTGCTCCTCTACGTGTGGAGAGGCACGAAGGCGCTCGGTCACGTCAGGGCCGTGACGCAGCTACCTGCCGGCAGCGGCCGAGGCGGCAGCCGCAGCAAACGAGGCCGATGGGCCGCCCCGGGCAGCCGTGTCCCTGCCGGGTCGGTCAAGAGGAGCAGCGGCTGCATAGTCAGGCCCGGCACGAAGCTTGCCCTTCACAAGCGTTTCTGGGAAGCATTTTGGGGAGGTTTTTTTTTTTTTTTTCCCTAAAAAGCTATAAATTTTATTTTATAATCCAAGTGTAATCTTTGCCATACACACACACGCACAGTAAATATAAATTAAACCACAGAATCCACAAGAAGTGTACATTTTTAACAAGAAAATCAAGTTAGTGTTGCTCCATGATCACACACCGCGGTCCTACACGTTCGTGTCCAGCAGCACGTTGCCGTCCTTGTCCTTGACGCGCATCCGGCCGGACGTGGACT
>NW_006441953.1:28780865-28783131 GCF_000325575.1 Pteropus alecto | reverse complement strand
CCAGAGCATGCACTCGACCCCGGTGGCATCGAGAGACACAGACTCGCTCTACCCTAAGTGCGTATAGTCCTTAGACATCAGGTGGGAAGAGGCCCTGGGGGGCTGGAAGGTGCTGCCAGTACCCTCAGTGTTCAAACGCATACCTAGGCGAGGGGCCCGCATACCTAGCACGGGACCCACGGACACCTAACTGGCCAACTGGGGAAGCCAGAACGAGGACTCTGATTCTCCACCGCACTCCTGGTGCATCCGACGGGTGGGACCTGCAGAGCAGTCACTGGAAGCTGACACACTCTTTACTTTCCAGATTTGCAAACTGGCTTTAGTGAAGGGGGTCAGAATGACGCCCAGGCTTCTGCTACGATCGAGTGCCTTCGAGCCACCCGTTTGCTCACCTAGATGACACCTGAGCCAGGTCTGACACTGCCGGGCCCTGAAATCACAGGCTTTTTACCATCCACGAAGGCTACTATCCTCGACGTGTTCACAACAGCATTTAACAGCATCCTTTAAAACGGAGAGAACAATGGCCACACCCAGAACCTGAGAAAAGCACAGGCCCAGGGAATGGAGGGGCAGAAGCGTGCTCTACAGAGGACCTGGCCAGGTGGTTCCTGAACCTGGAGAATCACACCTGCAGTGGCCATTCCTGGGCTTCCTCCCAAGGCCGGTGAGTCTGAATCTCGGGGGGAAAAGATGTGTGTCGCTTCCAAAAGCACGCCGTGTAAGTCTAATGAAAGCCACTGGTTGAAACTTCCGGCAACAGTTAAACCCTTTACAACATTTTCACCCGTCGATCATGCAGCTGATGCTCTAACATTGCCACAAATAAAACTGCCCTCTCCAGGCAGCTGCCACATAGTCCTCATTGTCAAGAAAGTTACCCTTAAATCAAAGTGAAACCAGCCTCCTTATAACTTTCGTATATCCTGACTCTGGAGCTGCAAGCAACTGAATCCTTCGCGATAGACTAACTATTAATCTCTTCTCTTGCCCAGTCCTTAGTTCTCAATTATGTCCAGAGACCTGCAGAACAGTACGTCCATCTCATCTACCAGCCTCACGATCCTCCTTGTTACGGGGGGTATGCGGGGGCGGGGCGTGGGGGTGAGGCATGGAGGGACGAGAAACAGAACACGGGAAAGAAAAGGAGCAGCTCGCTTGCCTGGCACAACCTGCACTCCTTACACACCAATCCTAAGAAACTCTCAGATCATGTAACGCGAGTCCTCTGTGGGAAGCATCATCCGAACCCAGATGCTCTTCGTACGTCTTCCAGCTTTCCAGCACCTTCCAAGCCTCCAGGATCCTTCGAAAGCCACAGGAGGCAGTTTTGCCAGTTTCTTTCCAAGTCCTTTTAAAACTTCCCTTAAAACCGAAGACCTAACATCTAAGGCAGTGGACGATAAGATGACGTGCCTGAGCAAGTGGAGGGCATCCTGACGGAGGGAATGGACCACGAGAATGAACCAGGCCACCTCTGGCGCCCGGGGAGCGCAGTGTCTTTGGAGAGGCTTCCGTGACTCTCTCAGCGGTGACTTTCGAATTAAGAACCCAAAGGAGCAAGTGTCAGTATGAAGCGTGAGGCTGTGATTAGCAAAGGTCCAGGCCATGACCGAATTATGCCACCTGCTGGGAACTACCTTCTCGGCTTCTAAGCCATGCTCAAATCCATGCGGTGTTTCCACGTCGGCCCTTCTCTTAGTCCAGGTGAAAAAGATGTCAGGCTTCTTTACAACCACCAGACACCGTTCTCTTCGGCCTTTGCAACTTGTGTGGCTCGTCGGGGCGGCGGGTGGGCTGGGTCGGGAAGAGGTCTCAGATATGAGTCCGAAGGAAACAGCCACGTGGCATAGAAGGACTAAGGTGGCTGGGATGCTGCACTTACATGTGGCCGCAGCAGGCACAGCTGCTCCCCCCACCCCCCCACTTCCTCTATCTGGCTCACATCCCTGCACAACCATCGGGCTCCTCCTGGCAAATTACTGCCCAGGGGGCTGATGACGACACTGCAGATAAAGCGCAGGACACTACTGCTAACTGCGAACGTCCCCGCCTTCCAAACTCACTGCGCCAGATACCAGCGCCCTGCAGCCCCCTCCCAGGACCGGACACCAACGACGTTCTTCCAGATGACTTAGGAGGGTCCTCGAAAACAGAAAAGACTCAGCGTTATTAACTTGACACAATAAATACGACGGCCATTTAATATCGAGTTACCCGTTTTAGGTTTTTTTTTTTTTAAAAACAGCATAGCAAGCTTTTA
>NW_006441953.1:28775262-28780844 GCF_000325575.1 Pteropus alecto | reverse complement strand
AGCAGGAAGACAGCCACACGCCAAAGAGGGGTGGGTCGTGGCACAGATGTGTGGCCTCCACCCCGTCTTGTCCTCCTGGGGCCAGACCTCAGAGCAGCATTTGCCGCTGGTGGCTTTTCCTTTCGACTTTGAGCTCACTTGTCACGGTGTCTTCGATTTGGTGTTCTTCTCCCACATGTCCTCATAAGAAGTTTGTTGGAAACCGGTGACTCTGAGGGCTACACGAACCACGAAGGGCTGTGCGGACACATTCTTACTAAAAAGAGAGCTCTGACTTCCAAATACCGTCAACGCCAAGTGCTGAACAGAAGTAAAAGAGAAAGGAGTAGAGAAATGACGCTCAAAGACGCAGGTTCTGGGACCTGCAAAGATGATGGCTTTGCTTTCTAGGTGTGAGACCCCAGGGCAAAATGTCCCATCCGCCTCCTCTGTCAAATGGACAGTAAGAACACCTACCTCACAGGACTGCCATGAGGATCAGATGTGATAACGTGACTAGAAGTGCTCGGAGCGGTTACTCACACATCAAACTGTTAAAAGCCTGTTTTTTTTTTTTTTTATGAAAAAAAAATGAGAAGAAACGACGCTAATCACAAAAATAGTCAGAGGGGCTAAATAACAGGTATCTTAGCTGCCTGGCAATTGCTTGCTTTCAGAACATATGCTGAATCTCATCATTTTAATTCTATCTGCTTGGTTCCATAGCCCTAAAGATAATTTACCTCTGGGACAAAACCATCCACTAGCCTTACTGACAAGGTGGCTGACAGGTGCTTATAATTACCATGGAGAAGATGCTGTAACCACAACTTAATTACACGCAGCTTTACATACAAGCCAGTTGCCACACTTCCCTTTCTCGCCAAGCCCAGCTGAACTCTGAGGCACCCCTGTGGCAAACGTGTTTGTGTGCTAGGTGTCTGCCTGAAAATCAAGGAAAGCGGCTGGCCAATGACATCCCGATGTGCCTGCTGCCTGCATCACCGCACACACCTCTGTTCCTGAGGGATGTCCACCGAAATCTGTACGAGGTGACTGCATCCCTTTTACACAGAGAAGCAAATTTAGGCAGCTCTTTCCAGAAATCCTGTCATGGGGGCTCACTGGGACAGGGCTGCAGCTGCTGTACCCCGGAAGAAGAAAGGGAATGGAGGTGCAAGCTTGCACCTACACTCAGATTCTGACGCTTCGCTGCTGGGTCCCTAGGCGAGTGATTTCTCTCTATTCGCTGTCGGGCAAGCAGGCAGGCTTTGAGACTCTCACACTTACAGGGTAATTAGAGACACGTTCAGTAACCTGTGCAAAAACGCTCAGCCCCAAGGCACAGGCACCCCCAAACCCACACGGGCTCCTTTTGTCTACTCAGCCTTGGCGAAGCTCATCTATCTAACTCACGTCTCTCAGTCACCCGAATTATAAACCACCCTATCCAAAAGTGCCCATATGCATACAGACGGGTAATACCCGATTGGGGGTGGGGTGGGGGTAGGAATCCAACATCAGATATGTAAACTGTGAATATTTTCCTAGTAGGACGGAATTCAGGAAGGAATTTGCCTCACTCAGCAAGCATTTTTTTTCCAGAGCATTACAACAAATCAGAAGTGAACTGAACACTTCTACAGGTAAATCTACACAAGGAAAAACAGCAACTAAGAACTGGTTGCTTTCTGCCACACTACCCTGCACTTAGAAAGGACTGAATTGCAAATCGATGGCCACCTCGAGGACACACAATAGTTCCGGACGTTGCTGGCTGACAAACGTACATTTCCTTCTGGAACCGAGTGTGTCACTGGGGGCACGGAATGGGGCAGGAAGGCTGGACGAGGGGCCCGCTGGTTGTGGGTGCCTCTGCTTCCCAGGTGAAAAGTGTAACAGCGGGGAGAGCAATGACCGTGGCACAGCCAGACCAGGGTTCAAAGGCTAGGTTCTGGACTTGATAGCTGTGTGATGCTAACCTTGTTAACCTCTCTGAGCCTGAGTCTTCTCCTGTGTAAAATGGGAGTGAATGATGCCTAATCCGCATGGCTGATGTGAGGAAAAGGTATACGTGCACGTAGCGGGTAACCTTCTGCTTGGCAAATGTTACACGTTCTGTCAAGAAATAAGTCAACGTATTTTTGTGAGATGTCTTGGGACAAAAGAGTCCAGTAATCTCCAGAGAAGCAGGAAATCCTCAGCTTAACAAGCAGCCTGATGAGATAAAGGTCTGAGACAGCAGGAGAGCTGGGCTCGAGGAGAGACTTCCCCACCCCCTCCAGTCTACAAAGGGGTTATTTGGGATCCAGGTGACACCTTATGGTCTGAGACTCCTTCAGGAAACAAAGGAAGTCATTAATGTAGTTTTTTTTTTTTTAAAGATAAAACCTTTCCAAAGAAAGAATATGACCAGTGCTAGAATTCTTAAAGCCTAAAACTTACAGTTCCATATGTGGGGGCAAAAATGTTAAGGAGAAAATAATCTTGTTAGCATTAAAAGAAAAAAAAAAAAAAAACGAGGTAAAAAACAAGTTGTCTTACAAGCAAATTACAAAATTCTCTTATTAAACACACCTAATGACGTCAGTCTCTAACGCGATAAATGTTGGTATTTCTGTTTCTTCTTTGCCTTTAAGAAAAATATGAGAATTTCGTAAAAGAAATGAAGAGTTTAATCAAAAGTATAATCAAACACAGCAGAAATATCTCCCAGAAAACCAGTGATTCTTAACTTTGGTTGCATTAGGGTGTCAACTTGTCATAATATGCCCAGGATGTTAAACTTATTGTTTAAAGAGGTCCCTGGGGTGGCTGGTCGCCCTACTGCACACCATTATTACCTGGGAAGCTTCAAAAAGATACCCGAGTTCCAGTGTGCGATTCTAACGTGCAGCCAAGGCTGAGAACCACACCTGACACTGCAGGTGCAGAGGCGCGCGTGGGAGTGGCGAGAGCATCAAGGACCCCTGCAATCTCTTATGTGCTTCCCCCACCTGTGGGTGCCTGGAGGCAGGTCGAGGCCACCACCTTGCATTGAAATGAGGTGATTAGGCAAGTAGACTCCGGGTCCCTGCTTAGCCATATGACCTTAGAAACATCATCACTGATGCTCTCTGTGAAGTGTGTGATGACAGTAACCACTTCGTAGTTTCTCAGAAACTCAGGTATTCCAGGCACAATACCTGGCAGGGTGTGAGGGGTTCTTCCACTCCCACCTGCCACGGGCTGCTGTCTCTAAGGAGTGTAGCAGGAGATGGGAAAAGAAAATGGGTGGTTTCAGTAAAGTGGTCAGTGCTACCAGGATGCTCAGTGGCTGGCGGCATTTGTCAAGCCTGGACACCTTAGCCCAAGTCAGGCGGAAGGGATGCCTGCAGGGGCAGATCCACACATCACTCGACACGCCTCAAGCCGCACCTTCGATCGCCTGCTTCTTGTAAGAGGCTAGATCTGGAGAAGCTGCGGGGCTTTTCTAAGGTCGGCTGGTGGCCGATCTGAACTCTTTGCTTTCTGCTACCCGCTGTGCGAGGCTGTGAACGGAAGTCACGGCATCTGCCATGCCGGGCCCTCTTTCCGGCCGGGAGCCGTGGATGTGAGTCACAAGCATGGCAAGTCGCAAGGCTCTTCCTTCTGAGGCGCCGGGTCCCACTGGCCTCAACTACAGGCCCCGGCAGAGGCCTGGAGGCTCAGAACCCCGGGGGGCAGCAAGCACCGCCCGAGATGCCTGCGACAGAGCTGACACTTGGGTGGAAGCCCTGGGCCTGTGTAGCCTTGGTTTCTTCAGGCACTTTTCCTCTAGAAAAGAAGGGAATGAGCCCCAGAAAGCGTCTCAAGCAGGAGCGTGGGGGCAAAGTCACATAGGGAGCTTAAAACGAAGAGGAAAAAAAAAAAGGCTTCACAGGACTCTGGAGACCTAAAGAATCAGACAGCCCTTTGCCTGCTGTGGTTTAAAATCCTTCCCAGGAGATTCTGATGCCTCCCCACTCTGCACCCCATAATGCCTGCGCTAGATGGTCTCTAGCCCCCTTCACTCCAAGGACGGATCCTGGAAATTGCAGTTGGCTGAGTCTGTATATGTGAACAAAGAACATGCAGTCTATGCCAGGCAGCTTGAGAATAATCCAGACTGGGAAAGCCTCACTGGTGAGGGCCTTGTTCAGCAGTCAACAGCAGAGCTTGGCCACAGAAGGTGCTCGGTACATACTGGTAGAATGAATGAATGAATGAATGAATGAGTCAATGAAAGAAAGGTCAGACTTTACGGCGACAATAAAAACGTTCTCTCTTCTTCCTCTTGATAAAAACTGGCCCGATCCCCTAACTTAAAAGCAAATAGGAGTGTTTTTAACCGCTATTATTGCATTTTAAAAAGTCTACATCATTAGTTCGGCATAACACATCAGGGAGGAGGCCCAATAAATAGTATCCTCCTTTGCTGTTTTCAAAATGCACCTGCAATGAACATCATTAGCATAGCAAAACTAGATAGATATAAAAGTGTTATTTTTCAAGGCTGTATTGGACCCAAGATAAAATATAATTTTTAAAACGTGCATCTTAAGTTAAAGGTCACATGGATATCAAACAATTCAAAAAGCCTAACATCTTCCTCCTACGTGCATCTTACTTAAAAGAGACGAGAAGATACTGGTTTCTAAACGACCATTTGCTGGGCTTCCAGGACCCTCGCCCACCAGTATCTCCTCTTGTGGACACACACACCACAGGGTGGGCTGACGTGTGCGAATGACAAGAGATAGAGAGAGACACGGTCCTCTCCCTGCTCTGCTACAGGTGAGCACTTCCAGCTCCTGGAGGGCAAGGTCTGTCCTACTCTGGGTGACTTCAAATCTAAACCTAAGTGGCCAGCTTTTAGGGCTCTAAGACAACATCACGGTGTGTAGAGGTTTAAAGAGGTCAGAGTGCCCAGTATTTCGCATTTTATTTTATAATGAGAGATTGAAAAATTGTTCATTATTCGAGCTTTTAAAGTCGGGTATCTTAATGGGATCCATGGCAAACCCAACGAATGAGAGGGGCTTAAGTGTTTTCTTCCTCTGCCTTGGCTTTCCCTTACGGTTAGCAAATTTTCATTCTTTTGCATCCTGCCTGGCTTTCCTGGCCTGACACTGCCCCACGACCCTAAGGCGACCAGACAAGAGGGCTGGGAGGTCCCACAAAGAGTGACATCAGCCTTCGGAACAAGTCAAACTGTCACCATCTATCCCAGCCGTCCCCGGCGAAAAGGTGCACAGGTCCTCAATGCGCAAGCCCGGCCCTGGACACGTGCCCCGAAAATGCCCAAGGAAAGAAAATGCCAGTCTGGTTTTCGAGTTTATTGTTGGCACGCTCACGCCGACGGCACCCATTCCCCGAGGCGAGTCCACCTCCAAGAGTGCGGGCGCTGCGCGGCCAGGCGCGGTGCACGGGCTTCCACCGTGGTCTCCCCGGGGACGCCCCGGCGGCCTCGAGGGCTGGCGGGGGGAGGGCGGGCGCCTCTAACTACTGAAAACCAAAACACGTCAGCGCTTACCTCCGCCGCCTGAAGGAGGCTTTAAAAATGGCCTCCTGACGACACTTCCTGCTCGGAGCCGACGGGTAGA
>NW_006441953.1:28747964-28774590 GCF_000325575.1 Pteropus alecto | reverse complement strand
GGACCCTACCTGCCCCGAGCACGCGAATCCCGAGCCCGGCTCAGCCACTCACCCGCCGCTCGCTCCGGGAAGGGGCGTCTACACCGCCAGCCACAGGCCGCCGCCGCCGCCGCCGCCGCGCCTCCTGTAGGTCTGCTGTAGGTCCCTACTCAGGGGCGGAGCCAGGGCCAGCTCCGCGCCTGCGCAGTGCGCACGGAGGCTCGGCTGCAGCGCGGGCGCCGCCCGAGGTCCCTAACTCAGGCGGTGCTGGGAGCCCTGCCTGGTTTCAGTGCAGGGCAAAGCCACGGACCCGGACCTGGTCCTGGGCTGAGAGCGCGACCCAGCGTGTCCACGTCCGCTGCGTGCAGTGTCCATGCTTAGCTTGGGCGTCCGCAAGGAGAGCGGATTCTGAGAACTGGGCCTCCGCTCTGTGCGGTGCTGGGCCCAAGCAGAGGGCGCGATTTCTCCCTGCCCTCGTAGAGCTTCAAGTCCAGCAGTGGATGAGCGAAGGCGAGAGAAAAGGAGTCAGGTTTCCAGTCTCCAAATCCTTCCTCTCTTGACAGCAGCCGTGAATGAGATGGTCTTGAAGGCCTGGGTTCGAATTCAGACTCCCTCGGCTCCTTTCCATCCTAGCTGCAGGATCTGGGGCGAGGAAGGCCCCTGAACTCTGAGTCTGTGTTTTCATTTCTAAGGATTGGGAAGATCAGACCTGAAGCCCACAGCCTCATCTATTACGTAGGTAAGGTCGTGAGGGTCAGACGAGGCAGTGATCCTGGGAGAGTCTGGAGTTAATGCGAGCTCATTTAATGCCAACGTTTTTCTGCTTTTTGGACTCCAGTGCCATTTCTGGGAACCTCCCTCCACCCCCACCCCGTCGCACGTTCACTTCTGTCCTTCCAGAAGGAAGGTGTATTTAGAATTGAGCCCTCTCAGAGGAAAGAATGAGACCATACTGCTAGAGTCCCCACCATCAGTGACGCAGATGCTGCTCTTTGCAAACTAAAATTGCTTCCTAGTCACGGCAGATTGTGTCAGGGAAGCAGCGTCACTGGGAAGCGCAGTTTCTCTAGAAATAACGGCCGAAGGTTTATTTCAAAGCCCTAGAAGGAGCAAAGCTGGCTTCCGATACTTTGCTCTGGGAGGCCAGAGGTCAGGGTGCATGGACATCGGCCAGAAGCAGGGAGGAGATGCAGGGCTGGGGCAATTCTCCAACGGGGAGAAATGGAATTCAAGAAACAATGTCAGCCACCGGCTCGGCAGCCAGATAAAAATGTCCAAGACTGAAATAGCAAGAGTTGCGCAGAGAGAATGCCAGCCTGGAGATGGATCACCACCGGCAAGTTCTTCTGCCTACACTATGCTGCAGTAGTCGACCTCATGGCTCATAAGGGAGCCTCCTGGTCCTCTGTCTGACAGGGCTCAGCGAAGCTAGGGGACCTCTTCTCCAAGACACATTCACGTACAGAGTTCAGATCAGAGAGAATAAGGCAGGGTTCAAAATCTCCCAAGGGTGAGGTGGGCATGGGCACTGAGAAGCTAAACTGGCCACTGCCTCGAAATATCTAGGGGCAAAGGGAGACAAATCAGGAAAAACTGTTAATTCTAAGTATCGGGAAATCAGAAGTTTAAATATTAGAGATTTTCCCTAAAATCCAGCCCAAATTGTTGCCTCTCCTTTAACTTCCACCCATGCATCAGTTTTGCCTTCTTGAGTCACAGCAGTGATGAGAGAGTCCCTGGGGGTTTCCTGGAAGTTTCTCTGCAGTGACAGCTGGTTGTAAAGCCCAGCTTGGCATGAAGAAGCTGGGAGCCTGCTCCCTAACCTGTCAGAACCTCATTTCTCATGTAAAACTTAGCGAATAATAGGAGCGACCTCAGAAGGCGGTTGTCAACAATAAACAAGAGCGAGCAGGTCAGGACTCGGCACAGAGTCCCTGGCAAAGCCAAAGTGCCCGTTCTCTTACATTTCTCAGGAGCCCAGATTCAGTGAGATAAAACGCCTCTCGAAGGGTTGAGAAGTAGGGTGTTTACAGCCTGGAAAAGAGCCCAGCAGAGATAGAAACCACCCCTGTAGAAACCCTTAAAGTTGAAGCGTTGGTCCCTAAAAGCCTTTTGATGCAGGCAGAGTTCCCCCGGAAATGTTATTTCTGGACATTCAGCCAGTGCCTCTTTCCTACATTTAGGGCAGCCAGCCCTTCGTGTCTTCTTCCTCACCCCTCCCCCAGCGTAGTTTGCCTAAATCTCTTTTTAGTGTTACATGGATTCACCTCTGTTACAGGTCGAATTGTGTCCCTTGGAAAGATATGTTAGAGCTCCAAATCCCCAGTGACTGCGAATACAGATTCATACTCATGCATACAGATTCACACTCATGAATGTGAAAGAGGGTCTTTGCAGACATAGTTTAGGTGAGGTCCTTAGGTGAGCCCTCATCCTATGATTAGCGTCCTTAGAGAACAGATTCAGAGAAGAGAATCTGTGTGAAGACCCAGGCAGGGGAAAGCAGCCATGCCAAGACAAAGGTCAAGACTGGAGTGATGCAGCCCTGAGCCAGGAGCACCTGCGGCTGGCAGAAGCTAGAAACGGCAAGGACGTGTCCTCCCCTATAGATTTTGGAGGGAGCATGGCTTTTAGCCACCAGAACTGTGAGACAATAAATTTCTGTGTTACAGCAACCCTAAGAAACGAGCTCCCAGATATGGCTGCCTAACATATGCGAGGAAGGAGGGACGACTTATGAAAAACAACAACAACAACAAAACAGTCATTGAGTATGAGGGCTGGAGGCTGATGACGTTCATTCATTTACTTATTCATTCAACAAACATTTGTCGAGTGCCTGTTTAGTGCAGGCACAGGCTAGGTGATGAGGATGGAATAAAGAACAAGATAAGGCTGTGCCCTCAGTGAGCATTCATTTTGTTGGGGGTCGTAGAGCTCAATTAATTAATGGAATATGTAATTAATGTTAGGAGGTGCTAGAGGCGGGGTGGGGGGGTATAAAACTGGGTCGTGTGCGGTGGCAGGGAGCACAAAGCAAGAGAGAGGATGACATGAAAGGCTCGCTGAGGGGGACTTTGAAGGTGAGCTCTAAGCCATGAGTAGGAAGCCGCGCAGGAAGATGAAGAAAGCCTTCTGTACAGAGAAGAGCATGCGCAGAGGCCGCGGTGTGAGGGGCTAGGGAAGGGCGATGCAGATCTTAGCCACTTAAAGACTGCGCGATCTTAGGGAGTCGTTTACCCGGATTCTGCGGGTGAGGACTCTGGCCCAGAGGGAGGTACTCGACTTCATTGTACCCTGGAAAAGGGGCAGGTCTCTAACAGCCGGGTCAGGAACTTTGGGCTAGTGTGGGGGGAGGGGGAGCAAAGACATGTAAATCTCAGGCACTTGAAGACCATAAACAGGAGACCCAAGGAAGAGTTGTTTTTTATTGTTGTTGTTGTTGTTTAAAACAGGTCAGAAACTTCTAGCAACTTCTCTGACTTTAGTTTGATCATTTGTGAATGAGGGATAAAGACCTCTTTGTCTAGGGCTCCCAAGCTCTTATCAGATAGCCCTGATGCTCAGATCAGTTCTCCTCCCTGTCCTGGGGCGCAGGGAGTGGAGGCTGCAGAGTGGAATCCGGATCCCATTACCCTCTGTACTGCTGTGTGACCTGGGGCAAGTTACTGCTGGTCTCTGGTCTCTGAGACGCTGTTTTCAACAGTAAAAGGGAGTAAATGCAACAACTTCTTGGAGGGTGTCGGGGAGGAGGAGGAGCGCGACTGAGGCTAGGCTCAGGTTCCAGTCGCCCTGGCCGCCTCTGTAGGCCGGGGACAGTGCGGTGGGGCCTTGCGCCCGGCCTGGAAGCCGCGCACCGGGCATGCGCCGGCCGGTAGAGCCGGGGGAGGCCGCCTGGACACTGTCCCCAGCCCCGCCCGTGAGCTCCACGTGCTGCAGTACCGCCGGCTGCCTGCGGTGTCGCTGCACGGCGGCCCTCGCGGCTCCACGAGTGTAGAGCTCTACCCAGTGTGAGCGCCCGCGAGCGGCCCTACGCTCACCTGGCCGTCACCGCAGCAACCTGGGCGCCGTTAGCCCACCGCCCGCCTTGCCTCCCGCGGACCCCGCTCCTGCCGAGAATCGTGATGGGCTGCTTTGCTTTTGTTCCACTTATGCCGCGGGAACGGGGCGGCGGGGGCGGGACTCGAGGCGCTGGCGAGATAACCACGGGGATGCCGGGCGTCGGCCTTAGGGCTCCCGTTGCGCAATCTTGACCGACGTCTCGTAATGTCTGCATTTAACCCAATGGTTAGACGAAGGATCACACAACGCCAGGCACAGAACAGGCTTGGATTCCGGGACTGAGCTAGTCCAAATCGCCAGCGTCCCTTGTCTGGACCAGGGCTAGGCAAAGCGTGGTGGGGACAGAGGCAGGTCGTCGCATATCTGGTCCCGAGGGAGTGGGTACAGGAAGGGAGAGGGCTGTTTAGAAACGTTCAGGGGGAGGGTATTCCCACTTCGGGTGCTTGCTTCTGGCTCAGGCAGCATCTTAGCCCCGCGCAGCAGGCGCGCAGGTTCAAAAGGGAGAGGGGCGGGGGAGGGCCTGGCTCTTCCGGGCCGGCGCAGCTGGGCTGCTGCGGGAGCCTCCTGCTGCCTCGCCTCCCTGCCTTCACTCACACCGCAGCATCCAGAGTGGTTCTGCCACAAAGTTAATGGGATTGAGTCACTCCCCTCCTGCCTGCCTCCGGCAGCACGTCTTACCCGCAGCCTGGTCCCTGGCACGCCGGCTCCCTCTGCACCAGGCTGCTGTCGGAAACCTGGATGGGCAGGTGGCCCACCAGCGCTTCCCATCAGTTTACGATGGTAAGCGGAGTCTTTCAGTTGTTACCCCAAATCGGTTTCTCCTTTTTTTTCCTTAGTAATAACCCTCTTCCAATTTCCCGCTGCTCAGAAAGAAAAAAAGACTAAACATTTCAAGTCTTGCTTGTAGCTAGATGTGATCATGTCACTAAATTCTAGCAATGGGAAGTAAGAACTAGAGTATGCATAACACCCAGAAGTGTCCTTGAAGGAAGGGACACGCAACTCTTTGCCCCTTTCGTCATTCTGCTGGCTTGAATAAAGGGATGAAGAGGCGATGGCTGGAGCTCGAGCAGCCATGTGGACCATGAAGTAAATATAACTTGCTGAGGATGGTGACCAAGGTAGAAGGAGCCTGAGTCCCTGATAATCATGGAGCTACCTTAACTGCCACCCACTGCCTACCCCCTGACTTAATTTACTTAAGAGGGAAACAAACTGCTATTTTAGATTTCCTGTCATTCACCGCAAGCTAATATGAACTGATCCAAACTGGAAAAATAAAGATGGGAATGGGCAAAGCATGGGCCGACATAATATCAAACATTAACAGTATATATTGGATGATTTACAAACTCAAATAATTCAGCAGAAGCAACAAATGAGAAGTCTGCAGAAGAAATAGAGTAATCTTTCTCTTCCCGCCCTGACCCTGCAAAAACCCCCCAGGTATAAAGTTTGAGTCACGTTTCTCCTACTACGAGTGGGAGACTCTCACTATTTTTATCAGAACCTCAGAGTAAAGGGTGATATATTTAAAATTTTATATTTTTTTCAGCATTTTCAAGCTTCAAGGTGAGCTCTCCTAGTGACCTGAGCTGCAAGTATACGATTTAGATTCCCAGATATTATGTCGAACTCTTTTTTTCTTGTCATGCTCTAAACAATACAGAATAACAGCTATTTCCACAGCATTTACACTATATTAGGTAGTGTAAGTAAACTAGAGACATTTAAAGTACATGGGAGGGGGTACCTAGGTTATATGTAAACACTATGCCATTTTATATAAGGGTCTTGAGCATCCATTATTTATGTTTATTTAATTTATTTTATTTTTGCCGCTCTCAACTTAAGAGTGTTAGAGGTAAGTTTTCAGAAGCCTTAAATCTATAAAAATATTTTTTCCTCCTCGGCTAAGGGGTTATTCTAGGTTGAAAGTTGTATTTCTTCATAGTTTTGGATGCAGAACTCTGTTTTCTGGGCTTCAGTGTGGCTGAGAACAGACACCTGCTCCTCCCTATAGGTAAACTGTTCTCCTTCCATCTCTCTGAACCTTTAGATTTTTCTCATTATTGTTTGTGATAATGTATCTATCTACCTGTCATCTGTTTACCTGTCATCTATTTACCTACCTGCCTACCTATTTCTCTGTGCAGTTAATGTAGCCTGTCAGTATAGAAACTATTGTTCTTCAATTCTGGACTTTCTTTTCATTCTTGTTTTTCTTACAGTATCTGTTTCTGTCATCATTTTTCAGATAATGAAACTTCTTGATTGATCTGCTTTGCCTCTCAGTCTCTCATATTTTCTACCCTTTCCCCCTTTCTATTTACTTTCTGGAAGATTTCCCTGGTTTTTATCTTCCAAGACATGTAATTTTTTTTCTATAGAATTTTATGAATGCAATCTATTCTATAATCTATGGATTATACTACTTAGAATATTTAAGATTTTTTTCTTGGAGACCATTTCATTATCTTACTTTCAATGCGAGGTTTTCCTCAAATGCCAAATGATCCTTGTTTGTCCTCCATTATTATAATGAAGTAATAAAAAAGCCATTGTGAAGATTAGGGTACATGGCAGGGGCTGATGATTTTGGGCTGATTGGGTAGAAGCTATTATTTGTGCCAGGAGACTCCTTGAAAGTCACAATGTGGATTGCTTACTTCTTGGGGCTTTCTACCTTCTTTTAGATTATGAGGTACTGAAAAATATTGTCAGAGTATGTAGCAAACATCCATGCACTCTTCACCCAGCTTTAGAGAATCCTAACGTCTTACTCTGTTTAGCCCAGGGCCCCTCCTTCTCTAAACAACATAAGCGTTGCAGATGCTCCCGAAGCCACCTCTCTCCTCCTGCTGTGCTCATTGTCTCTCATCCTTCCCCAGAGAAAAATACCATTCTGTTTAAAAGAGAGAAAACAAAATGGGGGATTTGCATTGTGTATGTTCGGAAAGAGACTCAAAACGTGGAAAATACTGATCGCTTGCAAATATGAGAAGTTGCACAGAGCTGTTGACTTAGTAAATTGAGTTTCGTAGATAACACCTTTTAGAGGGATGCTTTATAAAGCTTGGTACCAAAGAATGGTCTATGTTTTTTTCCTTTCTATAGCCAATGAAGATAATGTTCCCATTTTCCCATGCTACCTTCTAATCTTGTCCACATACATGTTTAGTTTTACATAGTTGCTGGTGCATGACCAGTTCACTCTTATACAGCGCTAGAGTATCTTTCATGTCAGACAGTCTTTTTCTCCCTCGTCTGTCTCCAAACCATCTTTCCTTTCTTCCTCATGTCCCTATCCCATTTTTAACACATTTTGATCACCCAGCGTAGTCTTATATAACTATCATATAAAAGAGCCAGATACATGTTGAAGGGCATTGTTTCTATAAACATACAATAACTCCATACATATTGCAAGATGGTTTTTTCACTTACCACCCATAATGAATATTTCAATAGAAGAACTGGTGTAGCACTAAAGCATTCTCTTAAATAGCTGCATAATGTTCCACAGCGTGGACACACTCTGGTTAATTCACCACCCTTTTGTTATTGAGTTTAATTGTTCCGTTACTTGGCAGACAATGCTTTAATAAGGACCCGTTACACTTCCTACTTCAGGAAGTATACTTCTAATTCTATAGGATAAACTTCCAGAACTAGAACTGTTGAGTGGAAGGATACATGTAGTTTTCATTTTAACAGAGTTTGCCAGATCAATTTCCAAAGAGTCGCAGTCATTCCAGTGCCCATTGTCACTAACAGTGTATAGGGCCTCGGCTCACCCTTCCCTTGCCCCTCAGCTGGGTGTCACTTTCTTCTGAACTTTTTGCTACCTGTTGGGTGAAAAACATGTTAACTCTTTGTTACTTTAATTGGTGTTGCCCTGACGATTGTTGTGCTTTTCATGTGTCTATGAGCATCAGAATATCTCCTATAAAATGGCTAGTTTTATCCTTTGACTGTTTTTCAGTTGGACTACCTGAGCTTATATTATCAATTGATGGGCGTTATTTATGTAGTATATGTAGGAATCACTTATCTGATACGTGTTTCAAAGGTTTTTCGTGGTCTATTCTTTATTTTCTGACTTTGCTTATTGTCTTTTGTTGTATTTTAAATATAGTAAAATGTTTCTTCATTTCCCCATATTTTTTTTAGCTTCCTGTATTGCTTAAAAAGTATCCCCAATACACACAACACAGATGCTGAGGCCACACAAATATTTTCATAGATTTTCTTCTAGCTACTGTTACACATTTTTATCTTTAAATATTTAATCCCTATGGATTTAAAAAATATATATATATATATAGATATACCTTTCCCTCCTCATTTGATAGGCAATTATTCCAGCAATCTTTATTTACATAAACCACCCTTTTCCCCACTGACTTGTAATACTACCTTTATTGCATCTTAACTTTCCTATTTGTGAATTTCTAGTATGTTCTCGTTACAGTGGTTTCTATTTTTCAAAATCTGGTAAGGCAAGATTGCCTCGAGACCCCTCCCCATTAGTGAAATCAGAGAACGGAGGGGTGGGCACCACTGTTCACCTGCCTCCCCACCAGAATGTCATTTCTTCCGAGACCTCTACATGAACAGAGCTTGGAAGTGGGTATGTGTATACTAACATCCGTGTACACATATATACCTGTAATCATTTCTCTGTTTATCCATCAATATCTATCTTCAGCAAAGCATAAATTCGTACTGATGTCTCCAGGTCTGACGCAGTGCTATGGCTCCTTCTGGCCTTATACTTTTGCCTATCGGTAATCTCCCATTGTTGGAGAGAAGCCTGGCTCCCGTCACCCATCGTTCATCCTTTTACTTATTTAATCCAGTGTATCTGTGTACAAGTACCTGCTTGAGAAATAACTACCAACTAGAGAACGATGCTGCCCTGCATACCATCCTTTTTCTCTCTAGTCTTATAGTCTCCACTCAGTTCCAAAGTTACTTAAGTCAGCATATATTCTCCCCACTGATTTGCTAATATAACTTTGTTAAGGATTTTTATATCTCTGCATGTGAAGAATATAATCTGCAATTTTCTTTCTTTGTGTGATCCATGTCAGGTTTATTTGCTCATTTGTATGTATGATTGGGTTTCTGATAGCCTTATAAAAAGAGCTGGAAATGTTCTCTCTTTCTTGGTTTCTGAAAAAGATATTAAGTTTGCTATTATTACTTTTTAAAATGTTTGATTGGATCCATCATGATCCCGAGCTTTTTTTTTTTTTTTCGTGAGAAAGTTTCTCATTTCTTTTAAAGATGAAATGCTACTCAGATTTCGTTTCTTCTTGTATTAGTCTCGTATGTATGGAGTTGTATTTTTCAACTTCTCTAGAATAAAAGTGCGGATGATATTCCTTTAATAGCCTTTCAGTGTCTGTAGGATCTGTTGAGATTTCTCTTCTTTTGGTTCTTCTTAGTATTTTGTGTTTCCTTTTGCTTATGTTTTTGATTATTTCAGCTGTTTATTAGTTTTCTTAATTGTTCAGAGAATCGACTTTTGGCTTTGTTGGTTTTCATATTGTTTGTTTTTCCCTCGACTTTGCTCTTATCTTGAATATTTTTTGCTTTCTACTTTGAGCTTACTTCATGCTTGCTTAATGGCTTAAAGTGGAAACTTAGGTACTTGATTATGAAATTTCCTTTGCTGACGTAAGCATTTAAGGCCTTTAAGCTATAAATGCTTATATGAAATCATTATATTTGAGGGTAGCTATATCCTTCAACTTTTGGTATGTTGTGTTTCATTATCATTATTTTTGAAATATTTTTAGATTTTTATTTTTATTTTCCCCTTTGACCGTGAGTAGTTTAGAAATGTGTTGCTTGCTTTCCAGATATTTGGAGAATTTCTAGACTTTTATTTCTAATTTATTTATTTTGCTCCGAGAATATAACATGTGTTTTTCTAGTCCTTTAAAATTTATTGAGACTTGTTTTAGGTGCCAGGAAATGGTCCTTCTTGGTGAATGGTCTATGTGGACTAGAAAGAAAAATTGTATTCTATGTTTATTTTGTGTCTATGTGACAATTATGTCTAGTTGGTTGATGGTGTTGTTAAAATTTTCTATAGCTTTATTTGTTTTCGCTCGCTTGCTTTATCAGTTTCTGAGAGATGTGTATTCGAATTTCCAGGTATCATTGTGGTTTTGTCTGTTGTTCCTTTTAGACACACGTAGGTAGTGTCAATCGTCTGGGAACTTTGTGAAAACAGGGCTCATTACTCACGAATCCTGTTTGCACAGGGCCACACAGCAAAGCTGAGAATAAAGAAAGCGTGGACCGGGGGTTCTGCCTTCATTGGGGTTGAGGGTGGGAGACTGAGGATTTTTCGGGTTTACTCTTTATTGGTGAATTTAAAACCTAGGAACAGGCGTTTAAGCAACAGAAAAGAAAAGCAGGATCACCGGAGGGGTCATTTATTTTTTGGTCACCCAGGGCTTTCTAAAAAGGGGAACATCACAGGCAGGCTGGCCTGGCTCTTTATCTAGTTGTATAGCTGGCAATGTGTTTATCTGAGATGGGCGTCTTTGAAATGGATGCTCCAGCAGTCAAAGCTTGATGTCAGGCATTTACATTATAATCGAAACAGCTGTCAGGCACCTACACAATATTCCAACTAGTAGTTGAGAATTTTTATTTCTTTACATCCTCACCAGTTCTTGATATTATCTGAATCCTTAATTTTGACTGATGGGCAAAGTGTGCTGTACAATTGTTATTTTAATTAGCACTCCTCTGGCCGAGGTAGCTGCGAGATAAGCATGAAGCCTGAGTATGCCGGGAGGCTCCTAGGTCATCGTTGCTCTTCCAAGGCTCTCAGGAAGATCAGGGGAATGGGTTACGGTTCATTCGCCCATTTTGCTTTCATCTCCTGGCGGACAGGAAGTCCGCTTGCCATTCTCATGGGGGTTGCCCACTCCCCTGGCCTCTCTCTTTAAACTTTCTGGCTAAAATCTCTCTCCATGTGGGTCCATCGTTCAGCTCTGTGGGGTTGGTGATCAGAGAAGACATACTCCATCTCCAGCTCTGCCCCATGTGGCTCCATTCCATTTGTCCAAAAAGACAGCTTCCTTCCATGACAGCTTCTATTGGCATCCTTGTGTCCATTCTGTCACTGTTCAGTTACGATAGCAAGGCTGGACCTCGTAACTTCCAGGGTTTTTTTGTTTGTTTGTTTGTTTGTTCATCTCCTTTGGTCATACCTAAATTAGATTGTTTAAATGCCTTTTGACTTTGTCTGACTTTTGCAAACATCTTAAATTCTGGTGTAATAAACCTATCGATCTTTCCCTTTATGATTTGTGTTTAGTTTTGTTTAAGAACTCTTGCCCTATCCCAAAGTCATAAAAATTATTAGAAGAAAATACAAGACTCAATTGAAAGTTTGCTTTTTTTACTTTTAGCTCTTTGATCCATGGAGAATTTATTTTTGGATACGATTTGAAGTAGAGGCATGACTGTATTTTTTCCTATATGGTGAGTGAGTTTCCCCAGAACCACTTCATAAATCACCTGTCCTTTCCCTATGAATGCTGCTGCCACTATTGGGTTCACTTGTCCATTCAATAGGTGGTCTCTGCTTGATCAGTGACTAGAACAGCCTCGGATAATGTCCTAAAAATAAGAGCTTTCGAGAACAGACTAAGTATTTGTACTTCTAAAGCTTGTGTTCTAGAGGCATCCTTCAAATCTCTGCTTGAGCCCCGCCCTTCCCCCCATCCCCCAGCAGCTTTCCCTGATTCCACCCTCCCCCCCACACCCATTTCTGCCTCCTGATGCAGTGGTGGTACAAGGGAGAGAAAGACCAAATCTATCATTCTGCATTGCGTGCTGTTAACTGCATGTATATCTTGGCTGCCTGGCTCTTAGCCCTCGACCAGGTATTATCAGGTCTTTTTCATCTTTGTCCCCAAATCTGGCATTTGCTAATGCTCATATGTCAAAAATTACTCTAGAAACGTTGTCATAAATTTATTCTAAATATCATTTCAAAAGAGTTTTAGGAATAATAGGGCATGAAACAAGCAAAATTAAGCCATAGTCTGAGTTTCTTTCCGAATTCTCAGTTACAGAGATATTATGACATTTAATTCCATATTTGCTTTCATTTACATCAGTACAGCTATAAACCTGGAATGTTCAAAAAAAGTAAATGTGCTTAGGTAGAACAAATATTACTCAGGATAAAAAAAAAATAGGTACACAAATATAATGCTAATCAAAGAGACCAACTTATTAAAAATATGTGTATGTGTACATTATGACAATAGGCTAAATTTGACAATGGGTAAAATTTGATTCTTCTACAGCAATTAGAACAGAATACTTAATTGATTTCAGGTATCATGTGCTTAGTCAAACACATAATCCCCCCGCCCCCCACATTGCCTAAGAGGGGGAGTTTTCTATTAAGTAAATTTGGAAAAATTAAAAATTTTCTACTTAAAAACTTTTCAAAGTCATCTCAAGTAAGCTTCAGCAAAATACCTAATATGAGCCTCAATACAAGCATTCTGTGATAACTGTTGACATGGAAATACAGCAGGGTAACGAGAAACCAACTTAGATGACCTTATTTACTATATACTTATTTGCTGTCTGTTTCTCCCATTTAATTCGCTGCTGTAATTCCAACATGTATAACACTGCCTAGCAACAAATATGTTTTCATACATGAACGAGTGCTTATAACAAGGTATTATTGAAGACGAGGAAGATATAAATTGATCCACGTGAGAATTATTTAGTCAAAAAGGAATATTCTTAAATGCACAGATGCTATAATCAGATAAGGCTAAAATTCGACTGCTCTACTGAGGTTAGGTATGAAGTGACACTTTTCAACTGAAAATTAAATAATAGTTGAAGAAGATCAAATCCCTTTGGAATTCGGGCATGCCAAGCCCAAATCATTGACCTTTTAATTGCAGATCTAATAAGCAGCTAGACACTGAATGGAAAACTGTGTATAAAGACCTTGGTTCCAGCCATGACCGTGTCACTAAGATTTTGGCCAAGGAGAGACAGTTTCCTCAATTATAAAATAGGCTAAGAATACCTGCCCTTCTCTCTTTACAGAACTGTTGTCAGAATCAAGTATAATTAAAATTTATATATCCTTATTCTTTAGTAATCTATTACAAGCAAAATGTCATTATAGTGAACACTGAGAACCAGAATGTCCCTTTGGCAGACACGGAGATGGGCCACTTGGGTCTCCCTTGAAAGGAGAACTTGCTGATCACCAAGTTCTCTGACAGCCTCTAGCTGCAGTGCCTTCTAGACGTCCATAGGCTCAGCTGGGCATCAAGAGTTCCAGCTTTACAAGGAGCACCTTCATCAAATGCTGCCCATCTAACGCAGATTCATCACTTCGCACTGACCTTGGGAAGGAGAGAGGCTGTGCACCTGCTCCGTTGTTAGGAGATGCTACGAGGTCCTCTGAGCGGTCTCATCGTCCGCTATTTTGGACAAGAACTAGTACTGGGCATTGTTTATGTTATTTTCAGTGTCACCTCTTGCCTTTTAATGCTACCTTGGTCTTCTGCCTTAAAGCTACAATTATGTAAATACTCCATGAATTTCATAGGTAGGTTTTGGAAACATTTGAAGTCATTGTGTACCCTTAATTTTAACCAGAACTCTTCAGGTGAAAAAACAAAACAAAACTACCCTGCTATGAGTTTATATATTTTGAGGTGGGCACATCTGTATTTTCAAGTTCTCTCTTTCTCTCTCCTTCGCTCCCTCCCTCCCTCCCTCCCTCCCTCTCTCTTTGTAAGTTAGCTTTTCAACTTGATTGTCAAATTCACAGTGCAGGGAGTGTCCCTGGGAAGACACTGTGCTGGTAAGAAGCCAGGCAAAACGGACACAAAACTGCGCTCTCTTCTTACATTGAGTAAGATCAATAACTCCTCTGAGCCTCGGTATCCTCATCTGCATTGTGAAACAGGGATAAAATTAGACCCTCTTGGCCTTGAGTGGGGACAATATCGTGACGGGTGCAAAGTTTCTGTAAGGTATCACTAATTCGAGGGCAGTTCTTCTTTTCTTTTGAATGGAAGTCCACAAATGGAATTTTTAAAAATTGTGCTTTCCCTCAGCTTAAGTGTATTCTCTTATGACAAAGCTGCTAATTGCATTTGTGTCAAAGCTACTCTAAATAGTGTACTGGAGACTGGCCAGCTCACGCCATAGTAAAAGCATGTCTGATTTCTGTCTTTAAAGTGATATTCAAAAGTGCTCTTTTTTTCTATCCCACTTTTCCCCCCTAAAACCGAATTTGCAGGATTACAAATAAAATAGAGCTAACAACATTCACCCACATCTTTAGCAGAAGGAATCATGAAAACCTTGTCAATTTACACATCCAAACATCTGTGAGATGAAGGCCACGCTGGGCCCTATAAAAGAGCATAGATTTGAGAATCTCACTTGTCCTGCGCGAGCGGCAAATGCTCAAGCATCAGCTTCTCGTAACCTTTGCTGCTCATCCGTAACAGGAGCATAAAGACCGTCTTTATCGTTCTTTCTTTAGAAGATATTTTTAAAAAGCTAGGTTTTATTTTTGCATCTTATAAATATTTCCCTTGTGGTTTGCGCTTTCGAAACCATAATCGATTTTCCAATTTCCAGTATAGAATATCTTTCTCTGCTACGAAGTCGAAGAAGTTATCCCTCAAAGCCACAGAAAAGAATCTTTTGAAAGAAATGAAAAATAATAGAGGCATTGGATCCCCTGCACTGAACCGAAAACAAAGACCAGGCTACCCAGGTGAGAAGTGTTTGCGGAGAGGCAGTGGCCGAGTCAGATAGCATTGTTCCCTGTGGATCCCAGATTTATCTTTCCCGTCAATTAGTACAATAGGAAAATACTTGTAGTGTTCGATGATGTCTTCCACCGAATCAAACTTCTGAAACACAGAAAAGAAAGTTAATGAAAACCTAGATATCTTCCGTGTCTGTAGGATAAAGTACAGATGTTACTTTTACTCAGAAAAGAGGTTAACTCGTTAAAATATTTTTGGGTTGTAAAGGTGGGTCAAAGTGATTTTTAAAAAATGGATGCGGCAGTCCGAGCTCTTGAAAGGATGGCTGATACGGATCATAAGATAGCGAGAGAGAGAAAGGGACTTGGGGAGAGTGGAGGTGAAGCCCACAGCAGCCCTCTCAGCTTCCCGCCAGAGTGTCGACCAGAATCAGGTCACACAGTCACAGGGTCAAGCGTCACTGTTGTTGTCACAGGTTCCTGTCATAAGCCATTCAGATGACTTAGACGAGTTAATTGTACTGCCGTCCCCTTCAGGAACCTGTGGCGCCTCCCTAACGTTGCCCAGGATGGTGGCCACCAAAATGTAGATGATCGAGGCCTGGCCTTGACTTAGCACATGGTGGGAAAGGCATGCCGGGAACGCTCCCTCCTGGAGAGCCCTCTCGTTCTAAGGAATTGGCGCGTGATCAGAAAGATGGGTGAGGGGGATGGCCGCGGGGCTGCCGGTAGTTCTTAGCCAATTTGGCTTCCTCTCCCGGGGCTTCTCGTGAAATAAACAGCAGTCCATTCCACGTGTGTGTTTCTAGAGATGCACAGATAACGCACTGTGGTGATGTGATGGAAAGTAAAATGATTTCAAGTTTAAGGGAATCGGGAAGTGCTTTGCCGAAGATAAAGACTTGAAATGGGCTCTTCATTCTGGGTGATTCTAGATAAGTGGACAAGGAGGTTTTAAAGAGATTAAAAGCGGGGGAAGAAGGAAGGCGGTTGAGAACACTGGCACAGACAGCGTGGAGGAGCTGGGCTGGGATGAATCCTGGGAAGGGAATCCTGCGAGGTGACTAGGACGCGCTTGCGTGACCAGCTTTCTACGCTTTACAACATCGGCGCTCCGGAGCCACCTCGAGTGGTGAGCAGCGACCTTCTCTGAAGAGCCGAGGAAGCTGCGGTTCAGAGGAGGGGATCGACCTGCTCCGAGGTCACACGGCTGCAGGGCAGGGCCAGACACGGCACCTGGTTTTCTGGACACGGGTCAGCTCTTTCCTGATACAACTTTGCCCGTGGCTTGTGACCCTGGTGCTCTGCCAGACCAGGGGAGCCATGATCATGCAGACGGAGGAAGGGCGCCACAGTGGGGTCTGCTGGGGGAAGGAGATGTGGAATGCTGAGTCCCCTGACAGTGATGAGTCCCCAGGTCCTCTCCTTCCTGGTGACAGAGTCGACAACCCTCCCCACTCCGCACTCAGCTCATTGGAGTTGGGTTTAATCTTCTGCCACTGAAAGATTTCTGATTAAATCTGTAAGCGACTTGCCCGTCCGGGCCTGTTGCTGGATCTAGCAGAGTTTGCAGTGAGATGAGCTGTCTGTCTACCGCAGTCGCTGTCCAGTAAATATTAGTTCCTGCCCGATGCTAAGGTTGGGTGGTGTTCCAGTCGGACCGTGACTGGTGTCCTACAGTCGTCGTGAGGGAAGAGTCTGGGGAGCCCCAAAGCCTGGGTTCCCAGCAGAGCTCTCTCACCCACCAGCCGTGCGTCCTCGGGCAAGTTTCTTCCACTCTCTGTCCCTGGTTCTCTACAAACAGGGTGGTGTCATTAGCGCCCACCTCGAGGGCCCCTGAGAGGCTTAGTGAGCTGACGTAGCACCTACACAGCATTTAGAGGGCAGCTCCGGGTACCGCGAGCGCTCAGTAAAGGTCAAGCATCGCTAAGTCCTCCTCCCTTCTGCGTTTGCCAAGAACGCGAGGAAAGCGATGAAATCAGCAGAGAAGTTTATCGGTTGTCACCGTAAGCCCTTAGGAAGAAAGGACATTTTTGTATTTCACGTCTGCGGATAAAGTAAGGACAGAGTTTTCTTTCTCTTTCTGTGTCCTTGACGAAACGAGAAATGATTTGCAAGAAAAAACTTTTCATATAGAATTCTTCTATAAAATGGGTTTACGCACATGTCACAAAGGAAATTCTCTTTCCTGGTATTGATCTTGAGAGGGAAAATGCTTGCTTCATATTCTCATTCGTATTTCCTTTAGGAGGGTCCTGAAATAATGGATTCGATGCTCATTGTTTCAATAATCTACTACGCGGATGACATTTTATATGAAATTGTCATTTTAACAAGTAGTAAGAAGAAAGCAAGGGAGGAGCAATAAATCATACTGTCATTTCTTATTATCGACTTGCGGCGATAGACCTACAACTGACGTAGTGCCCTAAGGAGACTTTTAAGAAGATTATAATGAAGCTTTTATTGTTATATTAAATGACTTTTTTCAGGAGGACAGCAAATGCCATCCTAATATTGGATCTTAAGATGTGTTTAAACCTTTCGTGGTTGCCCTATGTACCAACGGTGGGCAATGTCGCACTGCCAGAAAGGTAAATAAATCCGCGTGGGTATACACAGGGGAGCAGAAGGAGAAGAGAGAGAGAGAGAGAGAGAGAGATACATATGTGAAGAGAGAGGGAAGCAAGAAGCAGACAGGGGAAGTGAGAAGTCAGCCATAGGTCAATTGTCCGTGTCTTCTCGTGTTCAAAGTTTAATTTATCGAATAAACATCTGTCATAATTTTCAGCCTCCGATCATGAGCACTTGCAAGACAAGGAAAGGCCCGATGACTGGGTTGCTCCCTTTGACGAGCTTTCACAGACATGTCGAGACCTGATTCTTAGACCTAGATGCAGCGCCGGGAGTGAATGGCAGGTGCTCTCTGGCTAGCAGGGGCCCTCGAGGTGGGCGCTCATGACACCATCCTGTTTCTACCAGTTGTTAAATATTTCCAACCTGTCTCCTGCTCGGATGCACGCATACATAGGCACAGATTCACTGGTGTCCCGTGGGTGGCAAGGACTCGATCTTACTCTGCTCTCTGACCCCAGAATGGAGCACGGAGTCTAGCACAGTGTAGGCATCAAATTAATGGCTGGCTAAGAACTGAAGAAAGTAGTATTTAGTAAGCTGAATGGTGGTCCCTCCAGTATGTCACATCCTGGTCTTAGCACAGTGTAGGCATCAAATTAATGGCTGGCTAAAAACTGAAGGAAGTAGTATATAGTAAGCTGAATGGTGGTCCCTCCAAGTATGTCGCATCCTGGTCCCTGGAATCTGAGTATTATCTTATATATCAATCAAAAGAGTGACTATTAATTTACATGACAAAAGGTGGGATTAAGTCGAGGGTCTTGGGAGGAGGAACTTACCCTAGGTTATCCCTAAAAGTAATTAAGTGTATCCTTATAAGACAAGCAGAGAAGAATTGGCAGTGTGACCACAGAGACAGAGATTAGAGTGATGTGACCACAAGCCAAGGAAGCCACGGATTGCCGATGGGCAGCAGAAGCTGGAAGAGGCAAGGAACGATCCTTCCTTGGAGCCTCCAGGAGGGACGTAGCCCAGCTGGCACCTCGACTGCAGATTTCCAGCCTCCAGGATTGTGGGAGAAGACATTTCTGTTGTTTTAGGCCACCAGGTTCGTGGTGCTTTGTTACGGCAGCCGCAAGAAACTAATACCCTGGGTCCTCCCTAAATCTGAATTCTGACATGCTTCTAGCCACGTGGCTAACAGAATGACCCAAACACCTGACATGCAGCAAAATGGACCTTCCCAGACGTATTCTTCGCAGCGTACGTGGGTTGCTTGCCTTTTATGCCTGTGAGAGGTGTCGTAGCACCGCTGTGCCTCCAGGGGGCCCTCGTCGTGCTTCCGCAGCTCTCCCGGCCCCTGTGTGAGCTTTTGCCCGTCTGTGCCCAGGGCACACAGGTCTAAGGAAAGGGCTTTCAGGACTCATTTCAGGCGGAAAACGATACTTGCCAAGCATCTGCCTCTGTGTGTCTGGGGCTCTATTTATGCCATCTCATCTTACACTCGAAATAACTCCCTTGAGACAAGTGTCGCTGCATTGTGCGTGTGGTGAAATTCTGACGTGTGCAAGATAGCCAACAGCGACACGACATCAAAACTACCCTCGAACCCTGCGTCTACTGCGTTTGCCCTGCAGGGTCAGAATAAGGTGCTGTTTCCTTATTCAAGCAGCAGACGAAGGAGCTCGTAGCCGCCCTGCATTTAGCGGAGCCCTGCTGTATGGAATTCACTGATCTTTTTTTTTTTTTTTTTTCCCAAGATGGGGATTCTTCCCTGGCGAGGCAAAGGGCTCTCACGGTGACAGGTGACGAGGGAACCGAGAGCAATCTAAACTGTTCCACTCTCAGGCCGGGGCACGGCTTGTTCACAGGAAAGGCAGAATGGAACACCTGTAAAGGGTAGTCTGCTACCCAGCACCTGGCACACAGTAAGCCTCACGTGCGTGTGAATGGTCCTTCGAGCGATGCTCGAGGCTGCGGATTGTTGATGTTTGGTCGTAGTGTCATGTGAGACTCTCTGAGGAAGTCAGTATTTTTGCCGGTTACATGGAACCTCAGGTTTGCCAAGAGCTGGCTGTTACTGTGGGCCATTATGTGGAAATGCTGGCAGCACCCACCTCACAGGGTTGCCATGAGGATGACATCGGTCAAGTTAGCTAATCATCGCTGTCTGCACGGAATAGCGCCTGTGTGTAGTAAACACGGGTGAGCGTTAAGTAAACACACGGAACGCAAACTCTTCCTTGGAGGATGCACGGGAGGAGAGAATTCCTCTGTGACAGAATACGGCCTTCTTAAAATGGGCATTTGAATCCTTCAGAGATTACCATGGACCGTCATCAGAGCAGCTCACCTGGAAGCTGGCCCTTTAATCTGTAGGCTGTCATAGATGACAACTGTCTACCTGCTGAGGCAGCAGTGAGCCGGGTGACAACCTGATCTTAGGAGGTCATCGTGGAATTGCTGTACCGTCTCTTTTGTGAGCAGACCAGAGTTTGGCTTGTTGGGAAAAAAAGCCGTAGCCTCTTCAGGCGTCAGTTTTCCTCACTCATAAGAGGGCTCAATAATGGCTCTTTTCCAGAATGTTTTGAAGATCAAACGAGATTGCAGATTAAATGGCAGTCCACAGAAGGCTCTGCTGGCACGTGATTTCTGTTTTCTGTGCTAAGGGGAAGGAATCCTTAATCTCAAGCATTTAAAAATCATTAAACTTTTTTTTTTTTTTTTAATGAGAAATGTCATGAGCTGAAGGAAGAGATAGAAAGAGAAAAGGCTATTGCACTGGAAAGTCCACTGACCCTCGGCATCTAGCTGATGGGAACTGTGTCCTAGTTCGCAAAATGTCTCAGCCATAATGAAAATATAATAACTAACCCTTATCGTGGACTCGATGTGTTCCAGGCAGTGCTCTGAGTGTGTGTGTGTGTGTGTGTGTGTGTGTGTGTGTGTGTGTGTGTTTCTTTATTAACTCACTAATTCTCATCACCAAAAGAAGAACTGGCTACTTTTTTCTTTAGTTTTGATGTGACACTTAATCTGGCTGTATTTGGCAGATTTGCATGTTGATCTATTTGTTCATTCATGCTCTTGTTTGTTCCCAAACTTGCCTGGGCTGTAGCAAAGGCTGGCGACCTGACCCCATGGCAGCCTGGCCGGTGCTGACCACGCCACACGCGATTCTCAGAAAAGTGCCCTGGACCAGACACTGGGTTCGAGCTGGAATCCTCACACGCTGCTGGAAGGATTTTCACAGATGTGCCTGCCCGAAGCATCTGGGCAGCCGTGGCAACACTCCTTATTTTGATATCTATTGAAGAACAATAGATACTTGGAGAAAGTTCTGTTTTTTTGTTTTGTTTTGTTTTTACTGTATTAGTTTGCTCGAGCGGCCATAACAAAGCACCATGGATGGGGGAGGATGGGAGGCCGAAAGAACAGACATTTGTTTTCTCACAGTTTTGGAGGCTCGAAGTCTAAGACCGAGGTGTCAGCAGGTTGCTTCCTCCTGAGGCGTCTCTCCTTGGCCTGCAGATGGCCGTCTTCTCCCTGTGTCCTCACGTGGTCGTCCCTCTGTGTGTGCCTGTGTCCTAACCTCCTCTTCTTATAAGGACACCAGTCATATTGGGTTAGGGCCCACCCCAATGGCCTCATTTTACCTTGATCACCTCTTCGAAAACTATTTTCAAATACCATCTCATTCTGAGGTACTGGGGTTTGGTTAGGACTTTGATATATGACATGGTGAGTGAGGAGACACAATTAATTCATAATAAATATACCAACCAATAAAACGGAGGTCTGGGGAGGCTAAAAGGGAATCCCTGAACTATAGGAATCTAGCCTTGAAAAGAACCTTTATATTTTAGGAAAGTCGAGTACAGAGACATTAAGTGACTGGCAGGAGCTCGCACACTTGGTAAATGGTGACTCAGAGAGCGAGCCCCACTCTTCCCTCTCTCCTTCCCTGCCTCCCTTGCTTCCAAGAAGAAGAGATGAAGGAGCAGGCTGTCCTCGCCCTGTGCCCCGTCACGTACTACCTGTGTGTCTCTAGCCATTTACTAATTTTCCACGCCTCAGTTTCCCTATGTTCAAGACCAGAACAATCGTTACGGCAAAGAGTTGTTGGAAACTAAAATGAGACGAGGCAGACAGACCGGGCTTAGCATAAACATATTCAGTGGACATTAATCTCCTTTCTCTTGACTCATTGATGCAGCTGTGAATGAAAGCCTTGGCTGGCTTGTTATTTCGCCTAGCGCCCCTGTCGGCCCGTCTGTACCGAGACCAGGCACGCTGCACGCAGCACTGGCTGCCGTGGATGATCTCATCTTCATTTTGGGGACACGACCCTACCGATCCCTAATGCTAACAGATGTTGTCACCAGTCCCTGCAGTGGGGTGGGAAAGAATGTGGCATTAGCGTGGGCATCGGTGGAGGCTTCCTGGGAGGCAGAATTTACATGTCTTGCAGGAGTGAGCTTCCTTCAATGGTGGAACTGTATGGGGGGTGCATGGACCGGTCAGGATTGGCCGCTGGCCTTGGGGCTGAGGCGTATGTCAGTCATGCGCAGAGATGCTTGTGGGTGGGGGCTGGGAGGGTTAGTTACATTCCCGGGAAGGATGTGGAGATGCCATGGCCTGCCACCCCAAACTCCCCCCGACCCCGCGCCCCCTGTTTGTGTCTGGCATGGAAAGGGGTCGCCGTGACGTGATACCCACTTCGTCTCCTCTGAGTCCTGTCCCCAGGGCAAACTGCTGATTCCTCTCCAGGAAGCGGATTTTCACGTTGTAGACTTTGCTCCCGTAGAACACCACCAGCACGTAGGGTTCTGCCCGGGATCTCGTGGAGCAGTCCCGGACCAGGAAAGTGCCATCCTGAAGCACAAGAGAAGGACGGTTATTTCCCCGGGCCTGCCAGCGTCCCACCCGGGCCCTGGTGGCTGTGGTGATGCTCGCGTGTACGACATTCCCCCACGGCTTCGGTGTGTGGCAGACTCGTTCTTTATTCAAGTTAACTCAGCGAGTATTCACTGAATGCCAGTACGCATGAGGGTTCTTGTTATCTTCTGAGAAGTGTACCAGCCAGATGATGGTACCTCTTTCTCCAAATCTTCCGACGCCCCCCCACTGTCCTCAGTGTCATGCCCACAACCTGGCATGGCGTTGGTGGATAAATGCACCACGCTGTGCTGGGGTCTTATCCGGTGTCACTCCTGCAGTCTCCGGCCCCTGGAGTCTGCCTCTGGCACCGTTTTCAAGGGCACCGTCCTGCCTGCCGGCCGCGTGGAGGAGCCTCCTCCCTCCCTGCACCTGCCCACGTTTGCTTCTTTCCTGTTCTGCCTGGTACTCAGGGATCGGTCAGGAGACAGTGGGAGGCTTTGAGCGGGAGAGGCTTTTAGCATAATAGATTGAGCTTCTCTGTGGGGAGATGGCAATAGTTGACTTTTATATAAAATCTGAGGAGGTGTTTTATCTGCATTTTATATGTGAGGGAATTAGGGTCTAATTCCTTAAGTGACTCTCCTAATGGGGCATGGCTAATCAGTTGGTCCCCATCTAGAATGGAAAGGACAATACTGGCTGCTCGAGGCAGCTGTGATTTTGTGAAGAGCGCTGATCTTGAATATAGGCTCAGCGACTTTTTCCACGTTGTGACCGAGACCTTGACTTAGCCTTACTTTCCCCATCTAGAAAATGAGATAGTTCAATTTATTTCTAAGAGGTTCACGATACTCTGTTAGCGACTGTATTCATTTCCTACCATGAACTTAGACTAAAACACGAATTTTTATTCTCTTATGGTTCTGGAGGTCCAATTCCAACTTGGGTTTCCCTGGGCTAAAGTCGAGGTGTCAGCAGGGCTGAGTTCCTTCTGGAAGTTCTAGGAGAGGATCCACTTCCTCGCCTTTTCCAGCTTCCAGGGGCGCCAGAGTGTCTGACTCTGACTCTCCTGCTCTCTCTTATAAGGATTCTTCTGATGCATTAAACCCACTCAGGCCATCCAGAGTAATTTCCCCATCTCAAGATGCTTAACCTAATCACACGGGCCAATTCCTTTTGCCATGTAAGGTGACATAGTCTGGGGATCAGGGCGTGGACATCTTGTTTGTGGGGGGCTTTATTCTATTTTTCATAGCAACTTACACATACTTTATTGGATTTTATAATGTCGATTCTGAGAGTTTTATTAGGCTTTATTAAATTTATGGGGGACCTATCATTTATCCACCCATCCACTAATTAACTGAGTCATTCATTTTTACATTTCCTCTTTCAACAACGACCATCGTCCTTGTTAGTCGAGGATAGGTTTGCATGGCCTTGAGAGCCTTTCCTTCTAAACTGTCTAGTATAGTTCTCTGCACGTAGTAGCATAGTTGCGTAATAGCTAATTGCTCTTTGAGATGATGGTTAGAGTAGTCATTTGATCTGATTGCAAATATTCCAGTTTTTCTCTCTTTTCGGTCCCATGGTAGGTTTGTACTTCCCCACTCCCTCTGAAGTTAGGTCTGGTTGTGTGACTTTGGCCAAAGAAATGTGAGCAGAGATGAAGCACGTTACTTTTGAGAGGCTGTCCTAGGAGCCAGCGTGTGATTGGCGTGAGCACACACTGAGATGGAGCCTCCGGCAGTCTGGGTCTACCCACCCACTCACTCACACCCATCTTGCACGTGGAGCACAAGCCAGAAATATAGTTTTATTATGATGAGCAACTGGGATCCTAGGGTTGTTACTGCAGCATAACCTACCACCTCCTGACTATCACAGTGCTCATAATTTCTGCTCCTTCGCCGGAGAAGCTAGACTTAAAGACCCAGCCGTGCCTTGAGAGGAAATGTAAAGAAAGTGGACAGAGGAAGGCGTCTTCCATTACGATCTCCATTTCGACCCCACCTATGACATTCGATCTTCAAAATAGTTCCTTAGAGTTGATTTTTAACCAAGAAACTGACACTTAACGATATTGAGGAACGTGTGAAAGTCACACAGCTGAAAAGGGACACGATCAAGTCTCAGATCTAAGACTCTGAAATCCCTTTTTCAATGACGACCTCCCCCGTGTGGAGAAACACGAGATGGTGCAGGAACCGACCGACACGTCAGAGCACGGTGCCCGTTACGGCCGGTAACCCGCGGACAGGAAGCCGTGAGGGGTGGGCCCGGACGGGTGCATCACCTTGCTCTCCTTCATCAACGCCTCCTCTACCGCCTGGCGGCTGCACTCTCCGATGTACCATTCGCTGTGGCGGATGTCCTGCAAGAACAGGTCACATGATGACTCTTTTGGAGTAAAGGGGAGGTACTAATGATTAATTAACGAAAATTTACTTTCGCTCCACCTGAGCCAAATCACCGTTTGACTGATCGTTCAAAGATCTGTCCCTGGATCTGGGGACAGAAAATGTCACCGCCACTTGGGAATTATGAAACTGGCGTGTGAGTCTGTCTGCCATTGAAAGTAACCAGAAATTTCTCTCCATCTACCAGGAAAGGCCTTTAGGCGCCATGCGCGGATGGATAATAAAGGCTTCAGCTGTCGATGCTTTCTAAGTCATCACCTGCTGAAGGTGGGATGCTATCTGTGAAGCCGATGCTGCCGTAATGACGAAAACAGCATTGGGGCGGGGCCGACAGGTGCAGCCTGAGAACATCTTGACGCCCCTGCTTAAGGTCACAAATAGTGGGACTGGGATTTGAACCCTAGTCTGCTTGGCTTTATCCCATGCCACGCCCTTATGTATACCGATTGATTTCTTTTGATTATAAAATCTGCCATCACAGAGAAAAGGAAGGACGGTCAGATGCACAGTAGGTCTGCAGTTCCCGAGGACCGTATTATTAAACAGTGCCCTGCATGAATGCACACACCCACAGCCCCTCCTCCTCTGTTAGCCTAATCCATCTCAGCAACAGCCCCGGGAGGCAGGCATGTCGGGACAGCGGGGCTCAGGAAGTCAACATCGGTCACCTGGTTGGCAAGTGCTAGGGATGCGACATCAGGTCTTTGGTCTCTCAGTCTGAGTGTCTGGTCCTCTCAGCACGAAGCTGACTCTTCCAATGGTGGCTGCACCAAGTGCGTGTGAGCGCCATGAGCCAGCTCCCACCTAACTCTGCGGCCTCACTCCGGCCACCACCCAGCCTGAGGACGTGAGTCTGGCCAGCTAGATGTCCTTGTCACCCTATGGACACACACGAGCTGGCCCTGCTGCCCGGAATCCCTCCTACTCGCCCCACCCTCAGCTCTGCCATTCTCGTCCATCAAGATTGGGTTCAAAGTCATCTCGTATGCGAGGCCTCCTTTGGAGGAAGTTGTACCTTGTATTACAGTATATTGTTACAACTGTTCTATTTTATTATTGGTTATTGTTGTTAATCTCTGTGCTAATTTATAAATTAAGCTTTATCGTAAATAGGTATGTACAGAGAAAATCATAGTATATATAGGGTTTGGTATTATCTGTGGTTTCAGGCATCCGCTGCGGGTCTTGGAATGCATCCCGCGTGATTAGAAGGGACTACGGTATGCAAATGAAAGAATCTGGTAAAAGAGCAACATAAAATGTTATACAGCAGAACACTTAAAAATACTAAAACTCAGTAATATGTAGGCAGAAGGGGAAAAAAATGAAAGTCAGTCGTGAGGATCCCCTTTGAGGCATCCGTAAAACTCTATTTAGGGGCTGAGTTTATCTAGAAAGACAAAGTGGAGATGTGTCTTTTACCTTTTCATCGGACCTCGTGGGGAAAGGTTTCCTCCAGCTCATGTTTTTATAGCAAAGCGAATTTTCCTTAGGGCTGTAGCTGGCCGGAGACTGACATGCGGGAGGAGGAAGTGACTGGGTGCTTTCTTTATGATCTGGGAAAAACAAATTCACATTAAAACGTGACGTTGTTCCTGTCTCAGACTGGCTCCCTCCAACAAGGAGCTGGAGCCTGTCCTTCCTTCCTGTGTCGGTGGCAGCCTTCGTGGTCACCCCACGGGTCATCTCCTCTGGGCCCTTCTCCCGCTTCAACTTTTGCCCCTTTCTCTCTGGGGCTTCCAGAGTCATCTTTAAAAAATGTAATTCTGATTTTGCTACTCTCCCTGGTAAAAATGCTTCCATAATTTCCTGTACACCTGGAGGAAAACCCAAAAGTTTGACTTCTATCGATAAAGCCCTGAATAATCTTTCTCTTATGATTTCTCCATCATCCACTCATCTA
>NW_006441953.1:28732068-28747732 GCF_000325575.1 Pteropus alecto | reverse complement strand
ATCCATCTACCCATCCACCTAGCCCCTATGCCCCATAGTTCATTTTTTTCTGGCCATAATGAACTTTGTTCAGTTTCTTAAACAAGCCAAGCTTGTTCCCAACTCAGGAAACACTATTTTTTTTTAACTTGAAAGAATAACATTTTGTTTTAATGGAATATCACACTTTTAACCTGAAAAATGACTGACCAACTATGGTTATTCAGACTTAGGCATTTGGTAGATAGTGAGCCTGTTACTTCCTGGAAAACAACTGGCAGTATTTGTTGCCCGTTATAAAGTTAGACTTTTCAAACGCAGATCGGAATTTGGGAAAACTCGCGTCTGCCATCTTGACGTAACAGCATCCCAATGGTTAGACTTTTCTGATGAGATCGTTGGTAGGACTTAGAAACGTGATTTAAAAAATATTTTGTAATGAAATACGTCAACGTTGGAAAGATCTGCTCAGGTCTGCGAATCATTATTTTCCAAGTGACTAATGCTACAAAATCATGCCTGGGTAAAAGATTCTTTAAAAGAGAAGATAGAACAATAGATTTTAAAGTAGTCATTTCACATGGTACCTAAGCTTTAGGATACTACCACTTGTCAAGTTTGGATGTGGTCTTTTTTCTATATACTTCGATGAAAATAACATATTTCTACTGCATGCCATTTCATTCCAATAAATGCTAATTAAAGTCGAATTCTAGGAAATTAAGGCCACAGGGAAGAAGGCATTAGGAGGGATAGTAAACAAAAATATTTATAAATAATTTAGTAATTTAAAGCACGGAATAACTGTAAAAAATTTATAAAGCCTCGAGGGTAGGAAAACAAAATCAAACACTGGACAATAACATAAAATGGAAGAGGGGTGATTAGTGCGCAGGCAGAATCACAAGCTATAAAGTCTTAATTTACTCTAGAAAATATAACCAAAGTTATAGTCTTGGTTAATAGCTTGACAAGAACTAAGAATAGGATGCTTTCGACACAGTACCTTTTGAAGCAGAATACTATATAAAACGTTAGGAAATATTTACGTCCTAGTTACTATAACACTTAGGTATGTGCACATTTATTCTGCTTCTGTTTATCAAAAAGCCACGTATCTCTCTAGGTTTACTAAGAAGAAGAAACAGTGCTCCTAAAACATTGAAAGTTCTATTTTAGTGGTTCCAAGGGTTGTGGCTTCTAACATCAAGCCTAAGAATGTTGTTATAGGGAATTATGCCTATTAAAATGTTTGTCGTAGAGAACCATTCGATCACTTAAAGCTTAAATTGTATTCATCATAGTAAGTTAATTTCACCTACTAGTTTAAGACTTTAAAATGAGGAATAGTTCTAAAGACATCACTCCTTTTAAATTTTTATTTGAAATGTTTCCTGTATTGTTTGGGAAGATGATGTGAACTTTAGAGTTTTAAAATTCAAGCATGCTTTTATTTAAAATTAAAACCAACAGGAGAATAGTATAAATTCCAAGAAAGAAAAAAGAATAAAGAAGAAACGAACCCAGTATCTGCAGGAAAAGAAGCCAAAAGTCAGTAAAAAGCAAGACAAATAGGAGGCACAAACTAATATAAAAGCAAATAAAAAATATTAGTAATCACAGTTAACATCAAAGGTGTAAGCTTAGCATTTAAAAAGCAGATGCAGATTGGTTTAAACCTTCCAGTTGTGTGCTAATTACACACCTAAAATAAAATGACACAGAGAGATCACTAACAAAAGATGGAGAACTGTATGCCAGGCTAATTCTAGCCAAGAGAAAGCTAAAAGAGCTATTAAAAAAAAAAAAGACTTAAAAACTTTAAATTATAGCGAAGCAGTACACAGAGACTTATTGAAATGGCCACTCCTATCTTTTTAACATGGATTGAAACAATAAGAACACACTCGAGAGAAGAAAATAACCATTATCAACATTTCCTATCCATGTACACAATAGTCTTCAGCAATTATGAATTTTTCATTCTATCGTGGCAACTGATTTATTATATTTGATCTCCGAGTGCCTTGCTTGAATATTTAAAAAGCCCTACTTGAGAGAGAGCATTGGAAAACAGCTATATGCATTCGTAGTCTATTCAGAGAATGAGTTAAACAAAACGAAGGAACAACTTGGCCACGCAATTTTCCCCCAAAGGCCTGGTTGGGTCTCTGCTTAATGAATAAAGAACACTCCGTGTTTATAATCCACTGTAAGTATTATTTGATTTTGTTTTTAAATAAGGGCAGGTAATCTTTGGAAAGTTTTCTTTACATAAGAGGTTGCGATTGCGTTTTATACCCCCATGAAAGATGACTCTCCTCCTACTTGGAGAACAGAGGGTTACAGCAATGCGGAGATTGACATAGACTAGTGGAGGAACTTAGGTGGTCAATAAAATTTGAGGCAGGACAGCCTAATAACAATGGTATGGCTTGTAAGATCATACCGAAATCAATAATTGCTAATATTTCAAAATTCTTGTGTGAAGTTTTTAGCACAGCGCCTGGCACGTATTAGTCATTCAATAAATGCTACTGCCGGCATTAACATAATTAATTATAGAGACGCAGCTTAGATCTTTCTTTTGTAACTGATAATAAAAGCATCTTATTTTAAGTATCTATTCCTATTAATTAGCACGTTTTAATTTACCCTACAGGCAATTTAAAAAATAACCTTATAAGAAAAAAAAAGCCATAAATTTTAAAGAACAAAATACAGAGAGAAAAAGAAAACATTAGTGAAGAGACACTAAAAACCACAAAGAAAACAAATCATCCACCATCCCAGACTTGTAGAGTAACGTCACACTATTTTGGATAACCAAACTGCCTGGATATTCTTCTAAAATTTCTCTCTCTGGATATTTGTCCTGAGAGCTAGCTGCTTAGGCTCCTGACAGCTTAGCTTGAATTCATTTATCAAGGAATTGAGAGAAGGCTGTCTATCAAGGAGCAGTCGAACTGTCAAGAATAAGCGAACATTTCCAAAATCTTTTCTCACTCGTAGAATAAAGATGGTAATATCTACATCGACAGAGATGTAGGTGTCACCATTCTACATGGTGAGGGCTGCCTGCATCACCTGACGCATTCACATGAAAACCAATAAGCGTTAGAGAGCCCGCCAGACTGAGAACTCTGCGAGAGCCACTGATTTTTGTGCACTTAATTTCTTCCAAGAACTGTGATTCCGAGATGCATTTTCACCTAGTAGAATGACAGTTGTTCAGTAAGCTGATGGAGGGGCATCGTGGTGCTTAACCTGTGGTTGGTTGAGGGACTGTGTTGTCTCTGTTCTGCATTCGTAGGGCTCGGCTCAATTTTGGGTATAAACCATGTGTTTGGTGGCTATTTGTTGACTGCAGGAAGAATTAGTGGTGTTTGCAGTTCTCTGGAGGCCTGGACACTTCCGTCATCCATCCCAGGCTGTTTCTTTAAGCAACCTCGTGACCTCTGAGATGTGCAGAGAACAACCTTCAAGACCCCGTATGCATGATCTACGCCCAGCCCTAGGTTGCTGGCCTGGACGCACGTCAGTGCAGGCCACCCACGTCACATTCCTCCGTGGCTCTTTAGTTCTTATTCGTGCGAGATGTTGTCTTTCAAGACCCTGGGTTCCTCTTTAGGCTACTATTCTGTGTCCCCATCCTCACAACATGGTCTTAAAAGCCCACTGAGTCGTGCCCTGTTGGGCCTGTTCATCCCCTGGACCTCCCATCTGGATGCTCCAGTCTTTCCATCTTCACACACTGAGATCTGGCCTCCAGGACGACCGTTCCTGACATTCGAGTCCCAGGGACTGAACACATGAGGTTAATCACACTCCCCTTTGGCCACCTTCCTTTAAAAAGCTAGTCCTCCCTTGGGAACCTCTTATTCGCAAAGTGTACATCAGGGGAAATGTGTTTCCCATATTAGCTTATCCAATATAAAAACTTGATGGAGGCCATGGAGGAAACTGTTGATCTAACGGGTTCAACTGGGCAATGAATCCCCCGAGAAGGAAAGGGAATGCAGGAAAAAGAACAACATTAAAATGTGTCAGTTGTCTACTATGTGTCTAGCAGAGGGCGGCGTGTGTGTGTATGTGTGTGCGTGTGTGCGCATTAACCCTGTGAGTTAACATTATTTGAGTTTTATGGATGGAGGAGGTTGAAGTTCCTAAAATTAACTCGTTCAAGGTGACGCTGTTGTAGGGACAGGGGCAGAATTGGAACCAAGGTCAGCAGAGCCCCCGGTCTTTCCACTCTACTTGCTGGAGTCTGCTTCCTCTAGCCCTAAGCTCCCTATGGCACAGCGGAGAGAGACTGAGTTTGTCCTGGACCCCACAGCATGTAGAGAGAAGACAGACAGGTGAACACGACAGATCTGGTTTGGGCAACATAATACTAATCATATCAAATTCCAACACCAATAGAAACGAACTCTATATTTACATGCTGCTCTAGATAGCTCTACGGATATGGCGTCCTTTTGACTTTTGCTTTACAATTAGTAAGAGAGGTTGGTTTTATTTTCTCCATTTCACAGTCTTAAGAGAAATCTATTTTACGCCCAAATAGATTCTCAAAAGCTATAAGTTTTGTCCAAAACAACTGTTGATGAGGTTGGGGAGTAAGGGGGACTCCTAAGTAGTTGGCGAAACTAAATGATATCCTTACTTTGGAAAATCCATCTAGTGTAAGTGAAGAGAGGAATAGCCTAAGACCTAGAGCTTTTACTCTTAGGGAACTTATACTTGCACATGGGAAAACATGTACGCATTATGTATATGGGAAGATATCTACAAAATTGTTCATAATATAATGTTCATAAGAAGGAAAAAACTGGAAATTATCTAAGTGATTATATTTACTTATGGATAAATATTGTTCTATTAACGCAATGGAATGGTATCTATCAGTGAAAGCAAGCCAATTACATTTATACACATCATCTCAGCAACTCTGGGGTTTACAAAAGCTGTCACACAGCAGGAGTATTGTGGTGTGATGATTTACCTGTTTCTTTTCTTAGGTAAAGTGTTCTTACCTCGGTTTTGCATGCCGTGGTTGTTCGTCATGAATGAAGAGCTGAAGGAAATGTGAGAATTGGAAGAACGTTAGTATTTCCCATTCTGGGTATAATTCCACTCAGAGGCGTGGTCATCGGTAATGGCCTGAGTCACATTTGTCAAGCACTTTATGTCTTACTGGATGAGCTAGAAGAAGTGTCTGTTTTGCAAGGCAAGAAGAGGCAGGTCTTTCTCTCCCTTCCCAACACAGATGAACATCAGATATGGAACAAACTGACTCACATGAGTTCTTTCCATGTCATTTGGGTGAGCATATATCATGATTTTTTACAACTGAAAGTCATGAATTTAGACACTATAGAAAATGATCTGTGCCTGGTCGGGCCTTCCGTTCCATAGCGGTTACGTACCAGTCGAGAGAGTGAGCCATGGCCAGTGAGCTAGGTGAGAAAACTGTGTAGATTATGGAAAGAAAATCCATAAAGCAAAAGAGATTGTGAAAACTATGATAAAAGACAATAAACATCCCAATACGCATTTCTAAGCACAATGATGATGTTGCCAAGACTTTTACCGATGACTCTAGTTAGCGCTTTGCTTAACGTTTGGCTTTATTTGACGGCCGCTCTAATTTTCTGGTTCATCTCGTGTTGTGGTCGCACTGTCGTTGTAAGTTTTAAGTGCTACTACGGTTAAATCTAATTACCTGGCTCACATTCTGTACCAGGGATTGTGATGTCGACCAGAGCCTCTGGGTTAATGGAATGCGACCTAAGCTTAGTTCTAAGCAAGCCCTTTCTAGCACTGGTGAAGTCAACTGAGCGTATATCTGGCTTTTGTCATCTGCATGGGAGCTGGCTCGTGGCTTGCTTTGCACATCAAAATGCTGGCAGATCGTTCAACCACCATACTGTGATTGTCCCTCGACATACTTCTGTTGACATCCAAGACTCTGGGTGTGTTAAAACCAGGATCTCGTTACTAGGAACCAGTATACGGTTTTGATAAACATCTGGATAAAAAAATCCCGAATAGCAAAACTTCTCTGCCTTAAATTGTCAAGATTTTTAGAAAATGTTACGAGAATAGGAATATCCTCTGAGGATATTCAGCTCTTAAGCACAGAATTTATAAAGATTGAAGCAAAAAAAAAAAAAAAAAAAAACCTCACAAAATAAAATAAAAACGGTGATTCTTTTATTTTACAAACACATGTTGAGTACTTACTGGGTACTTGGTATGTTTTGGGGAATATAAAATGAAGTATAAGACATGACCTCTGCCTGAAAGCACTTACTTACAGAGAGAAGACATCCCTGTATCATAATCACAATGTGAGATAAATACTATGACAGGTGTGTGCCCAGCAGAAGGTCCTGTGGTAGCAGAAGCTCCCATAACCCAGGACTAATTGCTCTGAATCTTCGGAAAACCTTCCTGGGAAACACCCTAACTGAGCTGACCTCTGAAAGGAGAACCGGACACGGGTGAGGAGCGAGGCGGGGGGAGCAGCAGGACAAAGGCTCAGAGGCCAAAAACATGGCTTGTTCTGCCAGAGACCGGAAAACAGTTTCTTCTGCGTGAAAGGTCGGGCATGGAGATAAGTATCATTAGGCAGCTGTTGCAATAGGCCAGGTGAGGTCGGTGGTGGCCGGTGGATGTTGGAAGCTGGGAAAGCGAAGAGATTCGAGGCATGTTTCAGACGGAGAATTTTGGGAGTTGGAAACAGATTGGGTGGGGAGGGTGACGATGGGAACGAGAGCTCGCCATTTCCCGAGGGTAGTGTCATTTGGGGGATGAAAGTAGATGTGAACAGTTCGGTTCCCAACATTGAGTTTGAGACGTTTGTCGCCTCTTTAAGGAAAACGGCTAGTGGGATATATAGGTCTGGGGCTGTGAAGGGTGGCTGGGGACGAGGACGGAGATTTAGGAATTATCAGTGCAGGGTTGACATTCAACACTGGTGGGGTGGGGGGATGCATGGCATTGCCTCGGCTCTTCGTGGTAGACAGTGACCTCAGATGGACCCCAGGAATCCCAACGCCTAGAGGTCGGCTTGGGAAAGCGTCTACAGAGGGGCCTCAGGAGGAGAAGCCCGTTAATAGAAGAAGAAAAAGCAGATTTTTTTCAATAAATTAAGCAAAAGAGGCCAAATCACGTCAAACAACTACTACAGATGTGGGCCTGACTGAAAGCTCATTCTCAATATGACGGTTTTATTTTCCTTTTAGAAAAGCACAGCAAGAAAGAGTATTGACTTGGGGCCCGGGGAAGAGTTTTGTGTCTGATTAGGCCTTAAAGAGGAAACGGCCTGATAAGAGATGAGAAGCCACAGTCCTGACACCCACAGGCCAAGGAGTGACCACCAGGTTCCCGAAGACGTGAAGTAGGACGAGGGAAGGAAGCGGGGGAGGGGAAGGCAGCGTGGGCGGAGAGCGCCCTGACCTACAGGGCCTGCCAATGGCAATGGCAATGAGGGCTGCCGTCTACGGGACACTCGAGACAGGCCTGGCTCCGCTCTTGGCTTCGCCCGTAAGACGGGCGACACTGCCCGAGGTCACGTCGGTTGCCAGTGATGACACTGAGCAGTCTAATCCTAGTGACTTTCTCCAGCCACCACTCTGTCCCACCGTAAGTGGGGCACGCTCCCTATAAATCTTTATCGGATAATTAAAGGCAGCATCATTATTTGTTAAAAATCAATGGGCAGATGCCAAAGGGTCGGGATTCCTGCGCTGCCTTTGTAGAATCGAGTCAGTATAGGCCACACGGGCACCGAAGGGTAGAGCTGCACTTGGCTTCGATGGCGAGGGCCTCAGTGTCTTTGGGCCTCATTTATTCCCTCTGGAGAATGGGTCACAACCACCTCCTGGATTCACTGCGGCTTTCAGCTGGGGTCTGATGGATGGAGAGAAGTGTTCCAGGTAGGGAGCGGGGGACGAGGGGGACTACAGGGCGAGTGTTACAGGCAGAGACGTAGCACATGCCTTAGGTGACAGTGGAGAGTGGGTGAGTTGCATGAACCGAGGCTGGAGCCACGGGTCAGACCGGGGTCACGAGTACTGACTTCGGTGGCCCTGGCTTGTGTTTTAAGGCGGTCCCCCCCAATACTTTACAGTGACCTTGGCTGATGAACCACCAGCCTGAGCCTTAGTTAGCTTCCTCGACTCTTTCTCGACTCCTCGACCAGGTGAGTATTTCATCAGATAATGGCATTTTTAAGCCCCGGCCACCTACAAAGTGCAATTCGAAAGTAACCATAAGTTTCCTGGGCGGTAGTCAGCCGAGTCGCGTTAGGACAATTTTTCTTCCTGGTTTGGTCAGCGGACCTTCCAGTCCGTCCTGTCTGGTTAGAATCCAGTGTCCGAATCTCTCACGCTGCTCTCTCACTCAGTCACTCACAAAGCAGAGGAAGAAGGATGCTTTCGGCTTCGAGAACAGCTGTGATTCCTTATCAAAGGCCAAAGACTTCCCGTTTCTCAGGGACCTTGGCAAGTTGTCATCCCGCAGCACACATGACCCGGCCCCCAAGCTGGGACCCGGGGAGGGGTTCCCAGCTCCTTACCTGGCAATGGCCAACGGGATGCCTGGAGCACTTTGGTTTTGTGACAGGTGAGATGATTCTGGCTTCGTCCGGTGATGAGGAGCTGTGTAAGGGAGTCACAGGATTTGGTCAGGTTGCAAAAGAAAAATGGAGACCGTTAGGGGCCTATGAAAACTATTACGATTTCATCCGGTCATCTCCGATGGTTAGGGGCGGGCCTTGGTGGTCAGCACACACTCTAACGCACGTATTCAGCAGCAACCCTGGCCTCTGGGAGTGGCTGCTCCTTGAGGCTCTAAAAATTGCTTTGAATATTGAATATTCGATACCATTTTCAAGAATGCCAAATCTGGAACTCATCATTGAACTTCTTGAAATACAGAACATTACGCTGAAAGAAGGTGTTTGGTATGGGAGGGCCCGAAGGGGAAGCGGACAGGGTGGGATTCTGCATTTCCATGAAAAGTTGCATAAAAGCATAAACGAAAAAGTGGAACTTAAGAACTATCTGGGCGATGCGGGGAGTGGGGACGCCCAGTGCTGGCCTGCACCCCTGAATCTCCGCATCCCTCCTGCGATAGGGCAGGAGAGCCCCAGGGGTCTGTGAGGACAGCAGCGCCCCCTGCTTACCGCTGGGCGTGCGTTTTTTCAGTTTTTCCCCTGTGATCCTCAGGTTTTGGAAGTGTCACCAGCCATATGAACTGGAGTTATTTAGTCGTTACGTATGCCATTGCTGTTGCCACTTTTTATTTTACTTTTCATCACGAGTAGATCTTAACCAGCCACCCGGAATTCCCAAGGGCATACGATCCTACTCTGATACGAAATCCCACAAAACACTCTCCCTGCTGAGGCTGGAAGCAATAAAGTTCAGGAAGCATAGAGACACCTGCGTGTCTTAATTCTGGTTGTTGCTCTGTGCTCTGTCCAAGATTGGTGACAAAATGGACACCTTTGACTGAAAGATGTGATTATTTGAGATGCGACGAGTCAGTGACTGGTCCACTAATCACACAGCCTATAACAGCATTTCGTGTCATCAACAGCCAGCCACCCAAGCATCTTGGGAGCCCCTTGGGAGCTGAACAATGTCACATTGTTGCATTGCCAATCATCGAAGCCGATGCCACAATGCCTGAACACTTCAGTTAGAAGGTTGAGCTTCCGTGCGACAAAGGGCACGGTTTTCTTTAGGTTTTAAATTTATTTAGAATTGCCAACAGACCCCCAGTCCTCCATCTGGGCCCTTGGGAATCCACAAAGCCAGATTAGGCCTCGCTCAAGTCTAACAAGTCAAGCCCGAGCTGCAGTGAGCTGGCGGAGGCCTCTATTACCTTCTCCGACTACGCTGCTTGTGTTAACTCTGAACCTTGGCTCAGGCCCTTCGGCTCTGCTCATAGTTCATGATTTTAAATAAATGGTGAGCGGTATTTCAAAGGGGAGAAGAAGTCATTACCTGCTTAGCATCCTGCCGGCCAGCAAGCGAGCATTGGATCGCATGCTTCCACAGCACTGACACCATCGGTGTGCACGTGTGGGTGCATGCTCAGATGAGGGTATATGTGTGCGTGCAAAGATAGACCGAGAGCTTCTCTCAAGCAGGGGCCCAGCAAGTCTTCCCAAAGTGGCAGGGGGGACAGTGAGCTTCCTCATCGTCAGTAGCCTGGGGCTGAAGAAAGACACTAGCCCAGCCCTAACTTAAATCACCCACGTTAGACAGCAGGCATCTTAAACAGACTGTGAGGTCCTGAGTCATTGGGTCTCATTGACACACACACACACACACACACACACACACACACACACACGCTCATACATCCCAGGCGTAACAACCATCAATCCCTTTAACAGAGGGCTGACATTGTAAACAGAACTTGACCTAATAGCATCAGGGTTTGAAAACAAATGTAAACAGTTCACCTTTCTCTGTTCCCAGGACCTGTATTAATAAAAAAGAAAAAGAAAAAAAGGCATTGAATGTGGAGATAGAGAACTTTACATTATGTATGTTTTTAGAGCAATTGGTCAGTAGAATTAGGGAAAAATTTCATTAGTATAGAAATTTAAAAAAACAAAAACAACTACCAGTCATACTCCAAAAGACAGAACAAAAATCAAAATTTAATTCTCTCCGCGTGGTGTGATAGGCAAGTATACAGTCTGCTGATGGGCCTACAAATTGCTCTGACTCTTCGAAAGCAATCTAACCATAGCTATCAGGAGACTTAGACACGCTCTTATTTTTATGCCAGTGATTCCGTTGATGAGTCTTTTTCTAAGAAAGCAACCTAAAATCCGGGCCACATTCCACATACAAAGATGCTCAGTGTATCGTCAGCTATAGTTTCAAGACACTGGAGACCTTCTACGTGACCACCTGAGAGGAGAGATCATCACATAAACTTTGGGGCTGTGTTCATATACGTATTGTAATATTCTAAATGTATTGTAAGTATTTACGTAGAGCATGGGATAAGGTTATACTGTAAGTATGCCTCAATGTTACATAAACAGTTCAGGATAAAACTTGGCTTATGACATATCTACATGCAGGTGTGTGTGTGTGTGTGTGTGTGCGTGCGTGTGTAAAAGGATTTGAAGAGATATACGACAGAATGTTAATAGAGGTTGTGTTTAAGTGATGAGGCTATTGTTAATTTTCTTTGTTTAAAAAAGCGAGTGTGAAAATATTCACTTTATTCTTTTTAAATGTAGCCATTTATCTTTCCAGACATCCCTTCTCTTCCTTTCGTTAATAGTAAGAGAATTCCTGATCAGTCTTCGTTATGAAAAGCTGTGTGCTTGCTGGACTCGCACCCTGGGGCCCCACACTGCTTTTAAAGAAGCAAAGAGCCTTACGAGAAGTACAGTATCTGCTGAAGGGTTTACTTAACCGCAGATAATTTTCTAAAGTTCATTTCATGCAGCTGAGAAGGAGCGCAGGTATCATTTAGACGAAAGTTTCTTAACTCGGGGGATGGAAGAGGTCCCCAGGTGACCTAGTGGGGTCCAAGAAGCTTCTGAAATTAAGAGCCGAATGTTTTTTTTCCTCTATAAATGTGTGCATATTTTTTTTTCCGGGGGTTAGGAAGGGTTATTATGTCTTATATCAAAATTTCAAAAGGGTCTGATGTCCAAGAAAAGTTAAAGCCAGCGGTCTGCAGATGAGGTCCAAACAAAATGGTGTCATTTACTCAGATTCCCACTGTTTTTTTTTTTTTTGCAGCTGAGTTGACCCTGGAGCCCGACTCCTGTTTGCTTCACAGACAAGAAAGTTTTAGCAACAAACAGCTTAGCGATGTATCACAGGTGTTATCTGAAGCTCGCCAATGGATAAGCCCTTTTTTTTTCAAAGACCTTGGCGTCCCTCAGGGTTCTAGAAAGAGGGCATACATTTCTTCACGAACAGCGAATCAAGGCAAATCTATAGGCGAAGGAAAAAGGGTAATGAATCCATTCTAATGAGTGGTTCGAAAGTCTCCCCACTGAGGCTTCCCCAGGACTTTGAACCTGGCAGTTCAAAGTGCTCTATCGGAAGTGTCTGTGGTTCCCAGGCTTGTCAGAGGAGAGGGATGCTGAGCTGTACCAACGGCTGAGAAGCCGACCGGCTGGGGAGCAGTTGTTTTATTTAACTGATACCCAGTCAACTTTTTGCTGGAGGGCTCTGAATTTAAAATCAAATGAGATTAGAAAAGTGGAGGGAAATCTCTCTAGTTTCTCTACTTTGAACGCTTTTTGTTTTAGGCTATAAACATTCGAGTTAAGTGGTAATGGTTTCTTTATTCTTTCTCTCTCTCCCATCTTTCTTTCCTTTCTTCCTCCTCCTTTTTTTTTTTTTTTCCTTTGGATATTTTAGCTTCGAGGTATCCCTGTAGTTTGCAAGGCCGAGGGTTATAGGTCGGGGAGAAGGCCTGGACTTTGAGCTTTCAGGGGCTGGCCCCATGTTCTCCCGGCTGTGGGAAACTTGGCAAATCTCTCCACCTCCCCGAGGCTTCTTCGTCTCATTTAATTCTCACAAAACCCTGAGAGAACAATGAGTCTCCACTTTCTTTGCAAACTATAAAGTGCTTTGTGAATTCGAGTTGGGCTGTAATTGGATCCTGGTCCCCAAGGTTCTGGTCACACACATTCAAGCATGGCATTTGTCCTATGAGATGGACTTTTGTGGTGGAGAAGTGGCCTTGGCGCTCAGCCCAGACAAACCATGGGGAGATATCTTGGTAAAAGATGAGGAGGGAGAATGTGTGTTCCCACCAGGCTTTGTTCTCTAGACGGCGCCTGTTGCTAGCAAATGACAGTCAAAGTCACGAGGAGAGTCCTGCGTGACCCTCTGTCCAAGGCTGGCTTCCTCATGCCCTCCTGTCTGAGACTCTTTTCAGACTGACCAGTGAGTTCTGGGCTATGGGTTACTTTGAGTGGCAGCCATCTGCTCCTTGGGACACATAAATCTGACCCACAGGAAGAAAGGGGTGGAGAGCCTCTGGATGTGTGGGTACCACACCCAACTTTCTCCTTCCTGGTGATACCGGAAGTTCATCTCCCCCAAAGGGATGAGCCAGTGAAGTCCTGAATGGAACCAGGGCTGGCCTCTTCTTCAGCAGTTCTGTGGTTTTCTCTTTGACACGACTGTCTTATGGATGAGAGGTGATAAATATCTGGTTTGAGTCACAAGCTAGAAATGTGACTTTTGGTTTTCACATTCTCCTAACGCCATTAAAGCAAGAAAAATCCACCTCTGCAGTTTAGATGTGAGAGCATCGGCCAGATCCTAAGACGAGGACCGAATCCCTTAAGTCGGCCGTTGGGCGCAGACATCTCACCAGTCACGGGGCGCCCTCCACCTTAAGGAACTTCCTCTTTGAGGGTTTAAGGAAGTAAACATCTAATGGGGCTCTAAGACGTGTCCACCTTACCCGGCTTTTGCGCCATATACTGAGCCTCTACTGCTCACCTCATTTACGTGTTTACTTTGATTTTGGAGTGTGCCCATCTCCATTGAACAGCCGGGAAGACAGAAACCGGGGTGGAGCGGGGAAGGGGAGATGTGCCAAAGTTCACAGAAGTAGGAGGTGGCAGAGCAGGATTCAAACGCACGTCTGTGTGACTCCGTAGCTTATGTTTCTTCTACGTTGCAGTGGTGTCTTTCTTGTGAAGAACAAACGGCAAGGTGTGATACAGATTTGCACACTTGATTTCTGTGGTGCCACGGGAGAAGACTTTGTCTTCTGTGGGGACGAGGCATGCTCTTCTCCTCCTGGTACCAGTTTGGTGGCAAAATGCTCACCTAAATATGGTGGCAAGACAGGATCTTGGCTTAAAATCTGGACCTGGTTTTGCGTTAGCTTTCTCACCTTTAAAATAGGGCTGATAATATTTATTGAGCATAGCTATTCCGATAATTGTGATGTATGAGGATCCGAAGCAAGTAGTATCTTGCCCACTGCAGACACTTAAGGCACAAACATGTCTCTCTTTTCCTAGGACAAAGTTTCTACTTACCTCGCTTAAGTTCTTTAAGCTTATCTGCCTGCAAGAAAAAGAAATACAGTGTTACATAAAGTACAGTTCATAATGATCAAAATAAAATCATTCGGAGCCCTTAAAAACCTTTGATTACATTTTTTTTTTGCCAAATTCATAGCCTATATAGTCCAGTGGGATATTTATCATCATCCTATAAAACTAAAGTCAGGTTATTTTTTCTCATAATTTTCTAAGCAAAAGAAGTTAGGAGTCAATATAAAAGGCAGTGATGGAAAGGATGTGTATAAAGTCGCTTCTCATTATAGAATTTAAACAACATCATCCGTTCTCCTGACATTTGGTTTTCTGTGTCAAATTTCTTTAGCACCGTCAGACCTGCTGTCATTACCTTGATTTTAAAGCTCTTAGTTTTTTGCTTTGAGGAAGTACAAAGAGTTTCAAGTATGACGTTGTCAGGTAGAACGATATTTCAGGAAGGCTGCCGATAACGACAGGAGATCTGAGACAGAAAAAACATGAAACCGAATGATGGAAAGAATTCAGCCTGCAGTTTGCTGATGTGGACACTGGACAGGTCTTGGAAGAAACTCCAAGCCTTTCATTTATATTGACAAATTAACTAATGTCTCCAACCCTTATTCTCCTCATCTGCAAAATGGCCACAGAGGTGTTCTTAGATTATTGTTAAAATTGCTAGAGATACAAACGGAATGGCTGGGCTTTTGGGAGCGCTGTTGTTGGAATGTGCTCGAAGTTCGAGGAGGAGGCTCTGAAGGGGGTGGGGGTGGGGGGGGATGATGTGCACATTCTCTCCGCCCGGGTCTGGTACGGAAGAAATATGAGGAGATTAAGGATGTTGCAACACTAGACTCAGTTGAAGCCTGTTGACCTTGAGCTGTAAAGTTGCGTCTGGATCAGGTAAGACTCCCAGAAGCAAGCGTAGCTCAGATGCTATGTGCGGGTCTCAGATCTCTAAGCAGCTGGCACCCACACTGAGGTCCCAGCGTTTAGCCTGTGTCATCAGCCCTTCTGAGCCTGCACGTCTGCACCCATCCTCCTAATGGGGCAGGTGGAGACAAAAGAAATATCATTAAATGTAATAAAGGAGAACAAACGCCCACAGCAGTAATTACCTGGGGGATAAATTGAGGCTAATCTCAGTGTTTTCCATGTTTCAGGGTCTCTGGTGTTTTACGAATACTGACAGATTGGCCATGTGGCTTCGATTTAAAGCGTTTAACCGATTTTAGTCTTACGATTTTAAGTTTCAGGAGTCAAGCTATGTTTGACACCATTTGTAAAGAGTTGGAATTGTCTAAGAGAACTTGAATTTTTCTATATTTGTACATTTCTTAGATTTACAAAAATTAATTGTTAACGTTTTGCCTGTCAGGGTTTAAACCTGCCCTGTCAGCACTTAAAAATCAAGTAAGTGAAATGTAGCAAGGCATTTCAAATGTGTAGGGAGATTTAACTGAGTTTGTAAATAGGTCTTACTGTCTAAGATTCCTTAACCTCCCTGTGATAAGCAAGAGAGACTGTCTTTCTGTTTAGATAAAAATCACTAGATTTATAAATAGAGCAATATGCTTTATAGATGGAAATATGAGGCTTCAGAAAAGCGAGGTTTTGGAACTG
>NW_006441953.1:28729928-28732012 GCF_000325575.1 Pteropus alecto | reverse complement strand
TATATGTTTTTTAAGCAAACCCAAGTAATTGCAAGAAGTCCTTTCTGTGCCTAACGATCAACTCTGGACATGGAAATGGCCCTTTTGACAAGAGCCTAAGAGCTAGACTCTCCCCTCACCTGGAAAATAAAGGCTTCTGGCTTTAGTAGGGGTGGGTTCTGTTATGTGACCTACACAAAGCCAGGGAATGGCAGAGCTGGCCGCCTCCCCACAGCACCCCACTGCCTCTCGGAGAGCATCCTTCAGTTGGTAAATTTCCCATGTTCTGTCTCTGGAGATGGTCGCGGGATACATAGTTTAAGCTTTCCCTCCTCCTCTCCTGCACATAATCATAGGTACTCAGCGTGTATTTCAGGATAATGCTTTAAACTACAAAAATAGCCCTTCCTGAGCTTTCCTTGGTTTGGGGCTCAGTTTTAAACGAATTGGACCTGAATCCCTGTTCTGTCATCCATGAGCTCTGTCACCCTCGATAAGTGAAATTTCTTCTCTGAAGCTTAGTTTTCCCACCTGGAAAATGAGTAAATCCAGATGGTGACAAAGAGGGTTGATTAAGGTTCTCACGAAATAACACATGTAAAGTTACTTGGAATAAAATCACACCTGACTTCTGCAGAATGTTTTTTAACAGTCACGCTTTCTTTCAAATTAAACTTTTTTTATTCTGGAGAAGTGTAGGTCTCAGGCAATCTCAAGAAATAATAAATCAGAGAGTTCCCACGTGCCGTTTCCCCAATGGCAGCATCTTGCAAAATTATAGGAATAATAAAGTTCACACTCTAAAATCAATAGATTCCATGCACGAATGAGTATTTGTTTGTCTTCTTCGTAATCCATAGTTCTCTTTTTTTAAAGGACTATGGTTTCTCAATACCTATAAGGAGTCTTTTTTCATTTCCCAAATCATCAGAATTTACATTTTTGCCGCTGAGATTGCTTGAGTCCATGTGATGCCAGCATCGCCGGCTAACAAGGGAAATGTGTGGTTAGGCAAATGGGCGTTTTGTTTGTTAAATTTCAGGCCCTTTATTTAGATGACATTTTGCTGAGGCCACCGAGTTTGCTGAAGCCGAAAGGAGACGTCATGTCTCAGTGACCTCTCTGCACTTCTGTGTCCCCGTGAGTGAACCGGAGGTCGTGACACAGCTGCCAGCACTGTGTTGCTGTGGACTGAATTGATGCACCTCACGGACCACAAAGCACGCCCCGTGTGTACCTGGAGCTCAGCAAATGTCAATGAATCTTACGATCACCCAGGGCGATTCTCTCCGGTGCATGTGCCGTGTATTGAAGTTTCGGTGCATACAGAGTTGGACGTTATTCCCTCATTAACGTCTCTCTAATTATGTCCAGGAAAGACTGTGGCTGTTTGTGTGTCCTAAACATCCCCCTAACATTTACATCTCTTCCCTTTGAACAGAAAACTCCCCAGGCTCAAAGTTTTGGTCGGAAACTGTGTCGCAGTTACTTACGGCGATATGTTTCTCTTTTATATCAATATATTCAAGAAAAAAAAAATGAGCTGAGCAAAAAAGTTCGGTGCATAGAGATTACAAAAAGCATAATAATGGTCTGTAATGGTTGAGAATGTCTAACCGCTGGTCCCCAAACTTCAAAGCTCTCTTCTGGTTTTAAGTTGTCAACGAGTGATCTAAATGGCACGTTCCTTATCTGAAGAGCTTCCATCCAGCAATTGTTTGGGAGAAGCCAAGACTTAGCTGTCGAAGGGAGAATGGCAGTTTGTCGGGAGACAAACGGGGCTGAAACCCAGGCCAGCTGAGCAGAGCAGTGGAAGGGCCTGCCGCTGCTAGGCTGCCTTCCGCCACCCCGCTGATCGCCAGACATAAATCACAGCCTGCCTTGGGGACGATCTGTGTCACAGGGCCCGCGGGGCAGCTGTTAGGGAGGGAGTGGGCACTATTCTCAGGGTTCGGCAGAAGCAGCTCTGACTTCCCACGTTCCCTCTGTCTTCAGGTAGGTGAACCCGGCAACCGCCTCGCAGGGTTGCGCACCTGCGACGTGAGTCATGAACAAGGGCTGGCTCGCCACCTGTGTGGGGCCTGACTAAAAACGGATTTGAAAGC
>NW_006441953.1:28678194-28729883 GCF_000325575.1 Pteropus alecto | reverse complement strand
CGCAGGGCTTCACACGTTTCTGCCCGTTGATAGTCATACACTGGCCCGTGACTTTGACTGACTCACCTAACTGCTCCAAATCCTAGTGACATCATGTGCCCAACGGGTGAGAGAGTGATTTTTATCAGGCACCTACTACGTGCCACCCACTGGGTCGGGCGCTTTTTACCTTCCTAAATCTCGGAGAGTCATACTTTATTGGCCGCTGGGAGGATTCAAGGAGGCGAGGTGTAATTACGGTGAAGAGATCCAGCCCAGTTCTCATCACATCTAAAAATGACTGGACAACTAACTGTAGTAAACTTTAACGGCAGAAGCCCCGGAGAGACGCAATACCAACGCGTGAAGACTCTGGCACTACGAGACGGCTACATGGGGCCCGGGCGTCATGCGGGCTGCAGAGATCGGCCTGCAGATAAAGGGTCACCGTTTCCACATCCGAAGCTTGGGTACAGATGGCCCTTGGGAGTGTAAGTGGCAGGGATTCCAGAACCTGTCCCCTCTGGAGTCTCAGCCCTGGCTGCCCATCAAGTTGACCAGGGAGCCTTAAAAAATAGTGATACCCAGGTCTCCTCTCTCAGAGCAATTAAAGCAGATACTGGGGACCAGTGCTTAAAAAAAAAACCTTTCCTAATTATTTTAACGTAAAGCCTGGACGGAAAACGGTGTATTAACATATACAGCCTTTATTGCCAAGCACATAGGGTTACGGGCACCTGATTGTGTCGGGTACAGCTGGGAGATGTGACTTAAGCGTTTTCCTTTCTTCCCTATGCAGTGACAGATAGTGTCCTAGGTGCTTTGGAAAAATCGCATACCTCCTCACCACATTCTGTCACACGGGGATGGTTATTTTCTTTTTACAGATAAGGAGAGTAGGCCTCGGAACTATTGAAGAGCTGACCGAAATTATCCGGGCAGAAACCGCTCCGCTGGGCCCCATGCCCGGCCTGCAGGCCCCCCACGTCCTAAGATAAGCCCTCGCCTCTCCACACGAAACAAGCCGGTCGCCCTCGGTATGTGATTCTTCCTCTTTCCTGTCTCCTGGCTTCTCGGAGTTTCGATCTGTTCTTAGCATCTGAGGCCGTTTGCTCAGTAGTTTCAGGGGTGACGCGTTTTACCTTTCCAGTTCTGATGGCGTCACCCCGCGGATTTGATGGCCTATCGTTGTTGACGCCTCCTAGTCTCTCTGTCTTTGAAAACAGAACCCCAAACGGGCACATTTGGCGACCCCTAGTCTGGCTCGGGCTCTTAGGAAGCTGCCGGAGGAAAGACACACCTGTCAAATGTCTACCACGTGCCAGGCAATACGCAGATTGCAACGAGGTGGTCCCTCCCTGTGGGGTGAGGAGACCGACTTGTATCCACGGGTATTACACAGCGGCGAAGGCACGTATGGGAAAGGGCTCGAGGTAATAAAGATGCAACAACCGTTGGGTATAAATGTATTCTGAGGTGACTTGGTGGGTTGTCCCCGTCACCCTCCCAGCCCCCCAATCTCCCTAGTCACCTTGGCAGCAGCAACAGCCAGTCTCTCACCTGAGCCCTCTGTGGACTTCGGGGAAGGTGTGTCTCTGCGGGGGGGTCCACCTGCTGCTCTCCGGCTCGGGAGGCAAGGGCTGGTACTTCTTGGGAAGAGTGACAGGTGGCCTGTGGGAAGAGTCACAGCGGGGAACTGAGAAGGTTTGCCGCACAGGTGGCTCCTCAGACCCAGAGTTCCCACAGCCCTGCCCTCAGTGTCCCCAGCTCTGGGCCGGAGACATCAGTTTCTAGCTGTGGAAGCTTTGCAGGGATGGCCGACGCCCTCCAGGCGGCTTCGCATATCAGACAGCCACACCTCTAGGGAGCCGGAGTCTGCATCCCACATCATGCTCTTTGACTTGGTTCTCTTTCCTGATGTAATTTGCTACAGGTTGCCATTTGTTCCTCCGCGTGCTACAACCTGTTTGAGTTGTAGGAGGCCTGGGGACAAACTATGGTAACAGCCTTCGTTTATCTCAGACTGGAGGACCCGAGCTGTTTCAACTCCCCCAGAGAGACAGGAAAAGGTTTGAAAGTCTATGCGTGCCTCACTCACCCACCCATTCGCCTTTCACTCGCTCATTTATAATGTCTGCCAGGCACTGTTGGAAGACGCAGGAGATGCAGAGAGAAAAAGGCACCGTGCTGGGCTCAGGTACGTCCCTCTAGCTGGGCAGTGAGAGAAGCGATGCAATCGCCAGCAACGGGCATGGCGGAAGGACTCACGGGCCTGCGGGGACAACTGGGTGGCTGCCTCATCAGAGCCCGAGAAGTCAAGTCTGTGGCTCTCACCTGCACGCGCGCGCGCGCGTGTGTATGTGTGCGCATGCGCGCATGCTGCGTGCGTATTTGCATAAATGTATGCTTATGTAAGTCTTTTGAGGGTGTTTCCCAGCGCCAGTCCTGTCTGACAGATTTCTGGGCCGACAGAAGGGAGAAAAACAGAAAAGAAGGGAAAAGCGATGCATCGATCCGGAAAGGATGAGTCAGGTCTATGGGAGAGACGACTGTGAATGCACGAATGGCTAAACGGATGGATGAAGGCTTGTTTAATCTCATCCATCGGCCAACTGAGTGTCGATGTCAAATTTTCGTGCTTGTCTTTTTTAAAAAAAATTCTGGCGCTTTTCAAATTCTGACGCTAATTAAGGATATAGCGAAGCAGAATACTATTTAAGTGTCTTACCGAGGAGGTGGTAAAGGGGTCTGAAAAAAGAAAGAGAAGCAGACATTAAATTTATTGTTCTCTGAGCAGAGCTAACGGTTAACGATGTTTTGCTTTACAAACAGAAATGACAAATCCCAACCCAACTCCCAGGATCTATTTTTCCCAAGATCTACTTAAGCCTTCGCATCGTCCGTCCACGTTCCTACGCTTCCAAAACACGGGGAAGGAGCAAACGCGCATCGAGATTCCTCTTACCTTGCTTCCTTTGGGGGGTTTGTCTCCTAAAACGGAAGAGGGAAACAGCAGTGAGATTATGGAACATGTCAACAAGCTATTTTGACATATGTTTACATGGAACTCATTCCCATTTGAATCATCTTGATGATAATGCGAACTGACATTTGTTAATATCTAATTAGGCACCCAGCACCAAGCTAAGTTCTTCAGTCATGTGATCTCATCGAATCCTTACTGTTTCGTTCCGGAAATGAAGAAACCGAGCCACCCGGGTGTAAACCATAGAATGAGATTTCATCATATGGGCGTGACGCCTCCGATCCCCTCTTAACCACAGACTCTTAACTGGAATTAGCGTTTTACAAAACATATGTAGTCACGTCGTTAATTCGAGTTCCAGCCCGACATCTTCACTGAACATTTCCAAGCAAGGGAACATGGAGCATCACAGAATTTTCCAGATAAAACTGCAGACCTTAGACTCTCAATGCTTTATTTCATAGATGACAAAACAGATGACGAACTAGGCAGGACAATCGCTGGAGACCACCCGAGCCTAGAAAAGCCTGAATGAGGCCCAGAAAAGGTTTTCCTGATTTCTACATAGTGTGATATCCATTTCCACAACTCGATCCAAGTCAAAGACAATGACTGAGCTTCTGCTTTGAGCTAAGCATGGTACCAGGCACTGGGCGTAAAAAGACAGATATGATGGGATCCTTCCCCTCCACGGTCACAGTTCTGTTTTCCAGCCACATTCTAGGTTCTGGGACACGGTAGGGAAGGTGAGAGGCACTGGATAGATAAGGAGTGAGAATATTATTACAAGTGTGATGAGAATTTTTAAGGAGAGGAGGGATGGTATCAAAGGAAGATGTGGGAGACTTAAGTTTGGGGCGTCAGAGAAGCCTCCTTGAGAAAGCAAGGCTGGTGTATCTGTAAAAGTGGATGTGGCGTTAAGAAGTGTTGTTTTATAGGGCTGTGGGGGGAGTCAGCGGGACAACGTATGTCTCCTGTTATAGGAGACTTAAACCTCCACTGAGAACTGGCGGGCAATCCCTGGGCTCCCAATCCCTGGTGATGGCTAAGGACCCTGGGGTAACCTCCACTGAGAACTGGCGGGCAATCCCTGGGCTTCCCCTGGGGATGGCTAAGGACACTGGGGAGTTGGGGTCTGTTTCCAGCTCATCACTCTCTGTCACCGAGGGGCTTCCACTTTGATCTACTTCCTGCTGTCCCCAAAGAGCACGGTACAACCCAATCCAACCCGATAATATATTTACTGGTCCGGGTGATTTTAAGGGCTCTTCTAGGTCTAAAATAACTACTACTTCACTGAAAAAAAAATTACCATTCTCCATTTTTTTTTTTTGAAAATGCTTTTTAAACAGCTAGGATGGACTTCTCCGCATGAATTCCAATGCTGATGGCAAACGGGAATCATAGATGTTCTTGGCATTGTCAAATCACAGAATATGACCCAGGATGTACTTCAACAATGGCTGCCGTCTGGCTAATGTTATATCTCTGGCTCTTTTAATGATATTAACAGAAAGCTTAGCCCGCACAATGCTTTCCTAAGGCAGAAAATTCGAAAGCATAAGATTAACTTCCCCGTATTGCACTGGCTTCCTGTGAAGTTCGGAGCTCGCAGGGAATGACCTGGCTTTCTCGGCGAGGACTTTACCTGCGGAGCTAGATGCTGGCTTTCTAAGAGGTATTTTTCCATAGCTACCACTTTATCTCTTGGGGATCAATTCAATTCACTGGGAAAAAAAATTCAATAAAGAGACAGAGTCTGGAAGTCAATAGCCATGTCCCATTGATTGTTTCAGAGATATCTACCTCGTTTGCTTCGGTGACGGTGAGCTTAGAGAGAGACATCCTCTTCCTTATTCTTTGACTTATTATCTAGCACATAGCATGCGCCAGGCATGGATTCATTTTTAATATGTTTATTGATGCCGTTGTTGGGGAATATCAGACCAAAAAAAGGAAGAAACCTGCTATTCTCATGTAACTTACATTTCAGCAGCAGGAGATAGAAAGCAAATAAACAGAAGTATATGATGACAGGTGATGAAAAGCGCTACGGAGGAAGACGAAGCCGGGTGAGGGAGATGGTGGGGGCGTGGACAGTGAGATGGGGGACGCAGCTACTGCTGTTTAGATCCCGGAAGCCCCCGCTGGTTAGGTGTTGAGAACAGAGGCCAGGGGAACTTGAGGGAGCACGCCACGCGACGAGTATTCCTGACCGAAGGGTCAGCGCGTGCAAAGGCCCCGAGGTCAGACGGTGGAGGTGGGGGCCGCGCCCTGATCACACGTGTCTTGTGGGCTGTGGGAGGAGCTTTGCCTGAACCACGGTGCATCTTTTTTTTTTTTTTTTTTGACTCCTACAGCACCTGGTCTCCCATCCAAGTACTAACCAGGCTTGACCCTGCTTAGCTTGCGAGATCAGACGGGATTGGGCGTGTTCGGGGTAGTATGGCCGTAGGCTGTGCATCTTTTTGATACATGGCCCATGTGTCCTGGGTCTTCGTTACAATGTAAAGTTTTCTCTGGCATCGCTTAGCGTTCTTCTCACTTAAAAAAATTGTGTACGATTATTAGCAACGGTAGCAAAAATCCCTGAGGGTTTCAGCTCTCTCAATATGCCAATGAGCAGTGGTTTATGCCATCGCATTTCTCTTAGTCATCACTTAGATAACTGAAGTCTTACAAACCGAGATGCAGAGATAAATGTCAGGCACTCCGCAAGTGAGAAAACTGGATGGAGCAGGTGAAGCAACGTGTCATACGCTCGTATGGCTTTGATGACCATTCAGATCAAGTCCAACCAAAAAATTCTTTTTGGGGTACGGCTTGTTGAATAAAGTACGTTTCGAGTTTGAATCTTGATTCTGCTGTTTACCGTGGGTGCCGTCATAGGTGCTCAACAAAGATTTACGAAAAAACACATGGATTGAGGAAAGACTGAGTTTTCTCATCCGGAAAGGTGAAGAACCGTTACTCATGCTTCATGGGAATTCATGAGCGGAATGGCTTTTATTGCATACCCCCGTGACTAGTATTATTGTGTAAGGGAACTGGCAATTTGCTCTCCTGACGCAGTACCCAAATATTCTGAAACGCTATGAAGTTTCCTGTCTGTCACTCAAGAAGATCCAAGTATTTGTTCTTCCAGGCCTTTCTCCTTTTGAATTTCAATAAGGCAGTTTCACTAGGAGGAGGCTGGCATGCTGCCACCTGGTGGCCATGTGCATCATTAGCACCGTCTGACCAGAGCATCCTAACTTGCTCTTCAGACAAGATACATTTCACTTCAGCTGCCAAATTTATTGCTTCTTGAGGGGGAGTGTCGCGAGGCGCACACAGCGCGGCTGCAGAATCTGTTGGACCCAGTTTGACCATTGCCTCTATAACTTATTAGGGTGAAATCAGGGTCTGTGAAGTTATAGCAAAACCTCCCGGAGAAAAAGAAAGTATGGCGAGACCTGCTTCTGGCGTGTTGGAGCAGCTTGTGCCGGTTGAGGAGAGCTGACCGTTAAACATTTTCAGGGGTTTTGCAGCACAGTTGTTAAACACAGCCATTATTTAAAAATAAATTATATTAACCTACACGTAGGTCATATCAGAAACAAAGGCAGCTCCTGGTCAAAACTCATGACTTCCTAATGATGCCATTACATCTACTATTATTTTTGCTGTCAAAGTTACTGAGCTCTGCTGTGTCTGTGGCGGAAATACGACGAAATAGTATCGCTTCCCAACGCCGTGCTTAACCGTCACGTTGGTAACTTGAACTCTGCCATAGCGGAAGTATTGACACCACAAAAGGGGGCCAAGGTTACACATCGGGACTTGATTTATTGTTTTGCTGCCTATTTAGACGTAGGAAAGGGGTGCAGAAAATGTTAATAAAGCAAATGAAATTTAGAAGTGTTGTGTCTGTACATTGGGCTGTTCCACTGTGAAAAGAGAAAAATTGAGAAAGTGAGATTTCCCGTTGCTCCGCGTCCTCATCAGCGTGTGGTGGTGTCATGTTCTGATCTGGGCCCTTCCGGTAGGTGTGCAGTGGCATCTTATCATTTTAATTCGCATCTTTCCAGTGACGTGTGATGTGGAGCCTCTTTTCCATGTGCTTATTTGCCAACCGTTGACCTCTGGTGAGGTGTCTGTTAAGGTCTTCGACCCATTCAAGTTGTATGTTTTCTTCTTGATGACTTTTAAGAGTTCTTCGTATATTTTGGATAATAGTCCTTTATCAGATGTGTTCTTTGGAAATATTTTCTCCCAGTCTACGGTTTGTCTTCTGATTCTCTTAACATTGTCTTTCATGGAGCAGTTTTTATTTTAATGAAGTCCCGCTAATGAATTCTTTCTTTCATGGTTTGTGTCTTTGGCGTTATAGCTAAAAAGTCATCACCGTATCCAAGGGCATCTAGGATTCCTCTTGTGTTGTCCTCTGGGAGTTTTATAATTTTGATTGTTCATTTAAGACTTTCATTTTGAGTTAATTTTTGTAACAGGCGTAAGGCCTGTGTCTAGATTTATTTATTTTTGCACGTGCCTGTCCAGTTGTTCCAGCGCCATTTGTGGAAAAGACCATTTTTGTTCCTTTGTGATGCTTTTACATCTTTGTCAGGGATCAGCGTGGGTCTATTTCCGATCTCTCTACTCTGCTCCATTGCTTTGTTTGTCTGCTCTTTCACCGTCTTGATTACGAAAGCTTTACAGTGAGCCTTGACGTTGAGCAGCCGGAAGCAACTCGGTCCTCCAACTTTGTCCTCATGTATCTTTTTCCAGAGATCCTGTCATTAAATATTTGCCGCTGTTTGTGTTACGGGTTTGGTGTGACTGCTAAAGAGCTGACTGACGGAATACAAATCGTTCGGCCTCTCTGAGCTTGGATGACCTCATCTGTGATTTAAACAGTTGAAAAGCTAGATACGTAAGACACAAGAATTTGTTTCTTGATAGAAGGGACAAGGACACAATAGAGCCGCCACAGATGGGATCCTTGAAGCCATTCAAGTTGTGTTCTGATCTCACCTCTGTCACTGAATGAGTAACTCTGGGCAAGTTATTTAAATGTTCTGGACTTTGATTTCCATGTAAAATGCTGAGGACAATGTGTAGTTTCTTGGATGGTTGAAATTAAATAGTACTTGTTTTTCACTTGGCTACCATTCAATTTGTGCTAAGTGTATGCCATACACTTTATCTATGAAATGCGATCATGAAAAATCAACACTTTCAGAAACAGACCATCAGCGTAATGTTCTGTAATTAGAGAAATAGACTCAGGGCAAAATTGTATAAAACTTGGTCTCAGTGACAGTATTTATTATGCCTAAGAGTACTGATGTATGAATGGGAGCCATTAGGGCTTTGTGTCCTGATGATCAATTATGGAAGAGTCATAAGAAGTAACTCACAACTCAAGTAGCTAATGTATATTTGACAAAGCCTATTTGAGGAAAACTCTCCAAGTCTGTTGAACTTGCAGAAATTAATTCTGCAAACAAATCGTTGAAACCACAGCCTTCGGGTTGACGGGGAAAGGATTCACTTAGGCAAAGTCAAAGGTGTGGGAGGGACTTGCTTGCTTTGACAGCTCCTCAGATAGTCAGAAAGTACAACTTTTTAGGCTCCTGTACTTGAACATGTACTTCAACAGCTTCCCGCTGAGATCAGTGAGGGACGAGGGATGGAAACATCTTTCCAACACTGGTGTGGGAGACGTCTTTCCCATGGACCTAGCGTCTCCGGGAACGCTGGCGAAGTACAGGACGGTGGCTCAGGCGGCCGGGTGAGCGGGTTTGTACGTACGAACCACATTCACAGATTTGCAAAATGCTGGAGACCCTCAGAGCCCATCGTGTCCCTCTGCGTGTCTACGGGGGGCTACTAAGGGCCGGTGAGGGTATATGATTTGCCTAAATTTAAAAGCGGAGCAAAGATGGGCCAGAAGCAACTCAGGCTACTTGACTTGCCCTTCCAAGGCCCCCACCTCACGGGGCTGTGTGACCGGGGGCCACAGTCTTGTCTCTAGGTGGTCCGATGACACCCAACAATGCTTATTTATTACTCCATTAAAACCGAGCCAAATTTTAGAGTTACTTGAATAAATATTTACTATGCGTTCACCGTGTGCCCAGCACGGTGCTGTGCGTTTGTCATAGGGGAAAGCAATGTCTGATAAACTGCGGTTTTGTGATTGAGGAGTCAGCTTATTTTAATATTTATCTAGAACAGAGTTATTTTGTATGGCGAACACCAAACTTTTTTTTCAACCAAACTGGCGTTTCTGTATATACATGTTCAGTCACTTGTGCCTAATTCTTTCTTTTCCTTGGATAGTTCATTGTACTTCGTGAGCGTGAGATGGTTTCAGCCTCTGGTAGAACAGAGTTATTTTGTATGGCGAACACCAAACTAGATAGAGCGTGAGATGGTTTCAGCCTCTGAAGAGCATAGGGAGACACCCCGATGCTGAGGGAAGGGCAGGTGGACAACAAAAGAAGGAAGAATTCTGGGAGTCATTAGTTCAATGTCCCTTTGTCGAGAGTCCACAATGAGTCGATAACTGCTATAGATTTCGTGCTGGTTATCGCCTTTAAAACAGATAAATACCTTACGGTATAGGTGCTGCGGCCTCCGTCTGACAGATATAGAGACCTCAACTCAGAGAGGGAAGATGCTTGATGCTGATTCTGAAACTGGGAGGTGGTACAGCTGGGATTTGAACCTGAGGCTCCTTGTTCCCCAGTCCAACATTCACACGACCGCATTTTAGCTGCATCTGAGCATCAAAAATGCCGCACTTCCCCGCAGGTCACAACCGTCCCATACCTCAGTCCAATGTCCCTTGTTCTGGAAAGCCTTCCTGCACTTTTTTTTTTTTAATTTCCCACACACTTAGGAGAGAACTGACGAGGCCGTGGGCTCCTCGCGGTCTCAGGTGCGATGTGGCTCAGTGCCCTGGCGCAAAGCAATTTTAAGCTTTAAAAATTTTAACGTGAACTTCTACCCTGGCTGTCATCGTATGGGGTGACATGTTTTGAATTTTTCTACTTGTGGCTAATTTATATGTCTCTATCAGAAAACATATTTGCTACATCAAGCAGTTATCAGATGCCTTTCCCTTTATCTGAGGTGGCGTGCCAAAACACTGCCCCGCAGTCTCATTAATGAGTGATTTTACAAAGTTTATGTCATCTTCGAACTGAATATGGATGGTATAAGGCCTCTGTCGCTTTTGAGCCACGGGTTGTGTTGAAAATAAATTTAAATCTAAAATGGTAGAGAATACTCTTAATTTATTTCTGACTGTCTCCGCGGCCTAAGGCTGGTTATTTTTGATAAGGGTATAATCTGTAAGAGGCCAAATTCCATCATTTTTGTGATGTTTTGTGTTGCTGCGTTCTGCCACCAGGGGACAGTGTCACTCACCAGGTCACATCTTGGGTGCTGAACCTTTCACAGTGTGGGTGAGTGGGATCTCGGTTAGGGAGCAGGAGAGAGAGTTTGCACAATAAATGTGAGAAACTAGCACATACAGCCAGAACTCTGGAGTCCCTGCCGTAGTTGACAAACCCTGGGTTGTGGTCTTGGCTCTGACTCCTGGCTTGGGGACCTTGAACAAGCCTCTTCTCTCGCTGAGCCTTACATGACATGAGGAGTCGAACCAGAATCACTTCAATGTCATTTCTCATTCTAATTCCTTTGGCATCTAAGTCTGTCAAAAAAGCCAGCTAATAGAAAGGTCTTTTGACAGCATTACGTGGAATTCTATTTCGCTTTTTTTTCAACCAAACTGGCGTTTCTGTATATACATGTTCAGTCACTTGTGCCTAATTCTTTCTTTTCCTTGGATAGTTCATTGTACTTCGTTATAAATTGATTCTTGTGTATGGCACGCTTGTCACTTCAAAGGAAACTGGTTGAGAGTTTGCACTCGGCTTACGTCTAAGGCAAAGAGAAATTTATTTCAGCCTCCTTCATTTTCAGCTTTTGAATGTTTCAGCTTTCCTATCTGCAAAGAAGACAATTTCTTCTGAATCTGTGGTTACTGCTAATGGTTCATCAGAAACAACTTATATTATTTATATTCTTTGCCCCTAAGGAAAACTTTTATCCATTTTTAAGAATGAAAATAAAGCTGAGCTTCAGGGAAGGTAAGTTCTTGAAATCTGACTGTTCCCGGATAATGTCAGAATATGATTGCGAGAAAAATGGCATGAAACGTACATTAACATAAATCCGTTAACTGCTCAATTTGATGAGAAATATCACCGTGAAATTCTGCCATTACCGATCCATCCAATATGTTTTTCTATGACATTTTATGGGAATGAATAAATTATCTGAGAATGTGTTTGCATCAAAAACACAGAAGTGTGTAATAAACACATAAATCATTTAAGCATTTTTTTAGCAAGGTACCTGATCCTAAACACGGGCATTCATATTAATTTTTCTTCTTTTGACTTCCTTCTCCATATTGTACCTTAGAGCTCTGGGCGGTAATACAGAACCATCAATTATAGAATTGTAGGAGGATGTAAAGAAAATGATTCTTATTGAAGTTTTCCATGCGCCCTCCTCCCGTCCCCTACAAGCCTCAATGTTTGTGAGCCTTGCGGCCGCTGACATTCCCTCTGCAGTTATGGCCTCAGTTTACATTGGGATCTACTTTTAAAAAAACTGTCATATTTTTGTAACCATATACCAGCCAACACCCCTTATAAAATCGACAGCACTAACTTAGCTCTGAAAAATAAGTCCTCTTTGCTCCCCTTGAGGGGTTGGTTTGCTTTTCGTTTGTTGTGGGCAACGAATATCACGTAAAGAAGCACGATCTCCTTTTTGCTTAGAGTACTGGGAAGCTCAGAGGCAAATTAGCATCTTAATTTTAATAGAATGTAGTGATGCATGCCTTAGGATCCTGGTTTTTATCTGTGACATATAGCCTATCTAGATTTTTTCTATGGTTTTTATTTTCTTCTACTTTACTATGTGAGTTTTTATAACTACTCCCATATCTTTGTGAGGTGAGGAAAAGCGTAGATAAATATAGTGATGGAGAATTGTGATATTGTGATTTATAAGAAGAATATATTTGGTCTTTGTCCTGTTTCTGGAACAGAGCTCTAAAAACCTGGGAATTTCCTAAGTGAGGAGAGCAATAAAGGTGTCTTTTGTTATGTTAATGAGATGACTTTTGGTCTCTAGCAAAGGATGGGGGCTTGTTGCCAAGAGAACCAATCACATGATTAGACGGTTGGAATTTTCAGTCCAACTGAAATGTGGCAATGGGAGAGGAGCTGAAGATGGAGTTCGGTCGCCAATGGCCTACGCTTTAATTAATCTTGTGTGTGTAGTGAAGCCTTCATAAAAAGCCCCAGGGATGGAGTTGGGCGAGCTTCCGGGTTGGGGAACACAGGCAGATTCAGGAAGTATGGAAGCACCACATCCGTCCCCCATACTGTGCCTTATGCATCTCTTCTAATAAACTGGCTCTCTTATAAGCAAGCTGTTTCTGAATTCTGTGAGCTGCTCTAGCAAATTAATTGAGCCCAGCGTGAGGGGGTTGTGGGAACCTCCAATCTACAGCCAGTTGGTCAGAAGCACAGTGACGGACAATCTGGAACTGAGACTGGCATCTGCAGTGGAGGGGTGGGGCAGTCTCGTGGGACCGAGGCCTTCACCTGTGGAATCTGAAGTTATCTCCGGGTAGATGCTGTCAGAATCGAGTAGACGTGTATGGTTCTAAGCTATTGTCTGAGAATTGCTTGGTAGTGATGGGGTGGTGGGGGGAACCACACATTTAAATAAGGATCAGAATGGTCTTAACAGTTAAACAGATATACTATTCGGTAGACTAAGGACCAGAGAAGCTTCTGCAATCGTGTCACGTACATCGAAGTTATTGCCACTTTTCAGGACAAAAGCACTGATATGAGAGCTCCTTCACTTCTGGGGGTGCAGGAATGGAATAGATGGAAGATAGGGATCTGTGAGGCTCTGCAGGGTGGAGACGAGGGACTGGGGGACAGCTGCCGGTCCCGCCTGGCACCATCCTTCTTGCCTCCTGTGAATTGAATAGTCACGCAAGCCCCGCTCCCTTCACATTTTAAAGAGGAGGGAGTTAGGACGCAGGTGGGTTAGGGACCTTACTTAAGGTCACACAGCACAGCCTGGGTTTTAGCTACTCTGCGTGCTCCGCCCACCCCGTTTCCTGTTGTGGATGTCTCTTCTTTGCTCGCCCTACACCTTCTCCATCCCACTCTCCGATCTGGGGGACCAGCCAGTACGGACCACATATGGACTGTCCCGTCCTCTGGTTTCTGGCTGAGTCCAGTTGCTGGGCTGTCCCAGGAGATCAGAGGGAGGTTAGAGAGGCAGGTTGGCCATGTATTCTCATGGCTTCTACCTTGTGAGGTCCCCTCGGGGTGGTGGTGTCCCTCGACCCATGGTCACTGCTCCTCTGAAGGTTGTGTGCTACTTGTGGTTTTCAGTAACTGTCCCCTTGTCTCTTTGGGGCGGGAGGGGGTCATAGCGCCACTGCTTTTAGCCCTGGTTCCTGCTCCATCCCCTGTTCTTCCTTTACGCCCTACATACTTCAGGAAATATTTCCTTTGGAAATATATTTCCTCAAATTTTGCTAATTCGTTGTGGCATCTGTTTCCTGTCAAGACCCTAACTGGTCCACTTTCCCACGGAAAAAAATATAGTGCTAGTAATGTTATAGACTATAACATTAAAAACATAAAAGGTGATTTTGATATATTTAAATTATTGGGGGCTATAAATCACAGGACTGTCATCTTCCCAAATTCACAAGAGAAGGGGACGCAGGAGAAACTAATGAGAAGCTAGAATGGATATGATCCAATTTCGTTTCTTTGGCTGTCCTCCTGTGCTTCTGGCACCACCGAAATTGATTAGTTCCTTTCTGCCTCCTACCTGTAGCTCCCACTCTAAATTGAGTTGCTTTGCCTAAAGCTTTAAAATCTGTTTTCATATTAATTAATCAACATGCTAAAACATTAGGTTTCTTTCTTGTTGTAATTTTACTGGGGGTATGCTTAGAGAAACAACTTAGTTTTATGTGTAATGCAATCCATATGTTTTTAAACAATTTCTTGTCAAACTGCACAACAGAGAATATGAGTTTTCACATCAATTTCTTCATCAATAAGGTAAGGTGATAAAAAGGCACGAACTGTGAGAGTCTTTCTAAAATTAGCTATTTCGTAAGGGGACTTCAATGGATCAGCTTGTTTAAGAAACTCTGTGACCACAAACAAAAATGCAAGATTTGGGGAGCAGAGATGTATATAGTTAGACGTCAAACTTTGTGATTTCACTTTACCTTTCACACGCTGGCTCCCGACGTCCTTGGAAATGGGTTTGTCCACCTGCAGAAGACAAGGGCCACCATTATCTCTTCAGTTGCGACTCTGATACCACCCGATGTCCTACCACTTTGCGTGGTTAGATTCCTAAGGATAGAGACCCAGGTCCCTGTGCTCTTCGTTCTCAGAAATCTCCGTAAGCGTGTGGTCGGCAGTCAGTCAATACGGGAAAAGTGCTTTCCGCTCCGCCCGTGTCGCGAGGAGTTGCCTTGGTGGTATTCGACAGAAAAATACTTGGGTTTGAAATCCCAATCCTGCCTTACTGCTGTGTAACTTTGGGAAGGCGCTTTGCATATCATGAGCCTTAGATTTTTTATGCTTACGATATGCAAAATACTTCATCGGTTCATGTCCTCGAGTTATCATGAAGATCGATACACATGATCGAGTCCCTCGAAAGCATTGGAGTGGGCAGACCAGAGTGCCCCGCCCCGATCATAATGCAACGTGTTCTTGGCGGCAAAGACGCTTTGCATCTCTTCCTCCAGGAAGCCTCCTCAGAAGCCTCTGGCTGGGCCGGGCGGGGCGGCTCGGCACTGTCTCTGCACCCCGGGCTCAGCTCTGCCTGAGCGCCTCCTACTCTACTGGCACTGCCAGGCGGGGCCACTACCTCCTCCGTTAGACCGTGGACACTGGCTCGTCTTTTATCTCCATCGCTGAGTGCAGTGCTTGGGATGCAGTACGTGTTCAATAAATGGGAAAATGGGCAGTGGTTTAATGGTTTAGGACGGTTGTAACCAACCAGAGAGTCTAGATGGAAACTGGCCTTTCTAAGGATTTTTGCAGATCTGTTTCACGGATGGTTTCATCTCAACCTAAACGAGCAGAGCTAATGAGAATCAACTCCTGAGAATGAAGTTATGATAAAAATATAATCTGGTTACCATAAAAACTCGATGATTCAAGCGTTGATTATAAAAATACAACTTTCTCTTTCTCTGAATGGAGGCCAAGTGCTTATTTCATGTGTAAGACAATTTCTCTCCTGGCCAAAACTGTGCTCATGCCTCGCGCACCCTTTTTCTCATATGATTTCACTTGACTTAGGATGTCGAGGTTCTAGTTCCACTTGCGAAGTGGTCTAGCTAAAGGAAGAAATTTATTCTATAACAAAGGTAATCGGAAGGAATATAAAATAATAAGGATGGAGGCTTGAATTCTGGTCTCCATTAAGAAAAATCAAATGAGAATTACCTTGAAAAACTTCTTGTTACGAAGGTGGACTTGTGTGTAATGGGGGGATTAATCAGTGACTTTTAGGGGAAGGAAAGCTTGGTGTTTTAGGTCAGCATTCACTACTCCTTTATAACCGGGCCAGAATTTGTGTCTTCAGCCACTGGTCCAATTGCTCTAAAATTCTTACTGTTTCCTGAATATGCTTTTTGCTCAAGCGATGAGTGCCTTGAAATGTCCTTGTCCCTGTCACACAGCCCCCCGTGGGGCTGTCCCAGTTGCAGATAGTCCCATGAGGACTTTGAATGATAGACTGAAAAAAGGTTCCCCGTGAATAAAAGTCAATCTGGAGAAAGATCAGATCTCTCTTTCTGTCGAATAGCTGTTCATATTTCAAGATTTAGTTTATACAATTGAGTTTATTTGTTCATTTCATCCATTTAACCAATATCTATTGAGAGCTTCATGTGCAAGGGCGCCGTGCTGGGTGCTGGCCAGAAACAGTCCCTGTCCTTGAGGAGATGTCCTCTGTTGGCTGATCGCTTTGTGCCAGGCTCCGTGCTTTGTTATGTATTATCGCGACAGCTAGGAGATTTTACAGCTCAGGCAATAAAGCCTCAGAGAGGTTACGTAACCGGCACAAAGATGCACAGCTCATAAAAGGTGAAGCTGTCAGAACGGGGAATCCAATGCTCACCATGCAGGGTTCTTACTATAAAGACCAACATCATTCATTCATTCTCCCTCTACTTAGAAAGACCTTTCTTGCTTCCCCTACTTTAACGATTTTTGCGAAGCACTTATCGCTGACGTATTGTTTAGCTATCTATTATTTATTTGTTTGTTACCGTCCCATCCCATTAGTAGGTAAGTTTTGTGAGAGCAGGGACTTGCATAGCAGAGCTTATAACTGTGTGTGGTCATGTGCTTCGTGAGCGAATTTGTTGAGCGAATGATTAAAGCGTGCAGCGTGGTATCTGTGTGAAGAGGAAGTGTGTTCAATATTTCATCCCTCTAAAATTGCTCTAAAATTTTGGTGGCCCAATTGCTGGCCCAGTCTCTGATGGATGTGTTCTGTGACAATGACATTGTTTGGTAAAATCTGTAGTTGTCTTTTCTTGTCAATATTAGCAGAAACCCTCAAGTTAAACAAGTAAACAATGTGGAAAAATAATACATAAAGAAGAATGTGCTATAAATATTCAAAAGCATGTTCACACTCACTAATAAGAACATACAAATTAAAAAAAGTGAAATCACTGTTTACAAAAATGATTCAAAAAGTAATAGCCAGTTTTGGTTCTATGAGGTGGACACACTCATATGGGGCTTCTGGGTGGGTAAATTGAAATAATTTTTGAGGAAAGCAATTTCACAATATATATCAAAAAGCCTTTACAATGTTTTTGTTCAATGGTTAAGTAAAATAATTAGAAATTCCATAATGGGCTATGATCTATTTATAAGATTATGCTTATTGATGCTTACCACATGGGAAATAGTTTTATAAACAGAATAAAATGAGAAAGGAAAAGAAACCTGGGTGTCCACCCCACAACAGGTGTGCACGTTGCTTGCACGAAATGTATCTTCATAGAAAACGCTGACAGGAAATGCATTAAAACGCATGGGTGATTAATTTGTATTTTATGCATTTATGCATTAAGAAAATTAAACATTAGCAAAAGTGTTATTAAAAGTAAAATTCTATGTGAGTGTTTAGAGCGTTTACATTTACAAGATATTTCCCAGAGATTATCTCTGTGGTCGCTAGTTGCCTTTGAAGGAAGCATGGCAGAGATTTTTATTTCTGTTTTGTAGATGAGGTCACGGAGAGGCTCGGAAAGGCTGTGTGACTTACATAGCACTGCCCAGCTGGCAGTTGCCAGTGCTGGGCCTGAGATCTGGGCAAAATGATATGTTATTATCAAAGTGACCTCGGTTCGAATTCTGCCTCTGGAGGGCGGAATGAATTTGGATGAGACGTGTGCGAACGCCTGATGCCTGGCTCCGGAAAATCCTCGCAAAGTGTTAGCTCCTCCTTCCACCAGCCACGTCTGCCAGCTCCCCGCACCTCGCTGAACTTGACCGTCTCCTTACGAGGCGCTTGGGGAGTGAGAGACGGGAGAGCTCCTGGCTGTCGGAAGAGTCTGACTCGCGTTTGGTTCACAAGGTCAAGTGTTTACTCACTTCTCCCAGCCTCGTCCATTTGTTCCAGGGTGGCCCCTCCGTGGGGACAGAAGTCTTGGCATCTAAGCAAAGGGGAGTGTCTCCCATAGCCTGGAAATAGCGCGTGTCTGTGAAAAGAGAAAAATTGAAAGTCGTATCTTACGCGGACTCACTTTACAAAATATTCGCATGTCTGCAAACTCATTGAATCACCGCAACGAAAGCACGAGGCAAGCAATTCTATTCCCACTTAACAGGCGAGAAAACCGAGTCTGGAAGAGGAGAAACCAGTCCTCTTGGTCCATACACGTAAATGCCAAAGTCTGGATTTGAACACCCTCATCCACCTGGGGAATTCTGCACCACGTCCTCTGCAAATCTTCCCAGCTCCCACCCTCCCGCACCCAGCCCTGGACCTCCTTTTCATATTATACACTCAAGGTGTTCTATCACGCTTACTGCTGATCTTTCTGCTTCTGCCACTAGATGATGACCCTCCCGAGAACGTGGATTATGCTCTGTTTACCTTCGTGTCTCTTGGTCAATCCTAACATGATCTACGGCACACAGCAGGTACTCAGTAAATGCTTATCGAGTGGATGAACAAAGGAATATCACCCTTATTTACAAGGTGCTTCTCTCCAAAGGAATTTCTGTAGATTCATTTCAGTGGGTCTGGCCCTCGGAAATCACACGTCTTTTTCTCTCCCTACATCTAAGGTTCAGGGAGCTTGCTGAAGCTGCCCAGTGTGCCCCAGTAGGACAAAGCCAGAGGCGGGAGTGAATTTAGGTCTCTGTCATTCTTGAAACGTCGAGCTTTCATGCCATGCTCTAGTGTTACTCGTATGCTGGCTGCCTGCAAAATGAATCAAGCAAGTTAGAAAGTCTCCCTTCCACTCTCTTCCCCTCTATGCAAATTCTGTCTTAACGTTTGCCGTGTCGCCCGCATCCCTGCCCATTCACCGTCTGTCAGGCTCATCGGTTGTTCCTGGGACTCAGGAAGAGCATCGCGACAATAATAACCAACAGCTGCGGGGCTGTGACGTGGCACCGAGCCCTCCTGTTGGAGCTCAACACATGTCATACGTGGCATCTTCCAAAGAACTCTCGGGGCAGGTTCTATTATTATGAACCCCATTTTCAGGTAGGGAAGACGCGTTTTAGAGACTTACTCCAGGTCACACGTCTAGAAAGCTATGGAGGCAGGATTTTAACCTAGAGTTATTTAACCCAGAATCTGCAGCTTTAATTACCGTGCCATACTGCAGCACGGGCGTGCATTTTCAGGGTTCAGACCCCAACTATTACCCGCATATTCGGATTCCCTTATCGGCCTGGCTGGTAGGATTTTCATGGATGGCCACGCCTCTGCCATGTGAAGCTTGAGGTCTTCGTAGCCGTCATCCCTGCAGTCTGTTGCTCTATCCAGGACGGCAGCAAAGTTTCTTTCCTAAGCAGAAAGGGACATTCAAGTGAGCTAAGGGAAGGTTCAATCATGATAAAGGTAACAGGCTCCAGCGCTAGCTAGGGGAATGGTATAGATGCCCTTAGCTGGGAATTAAAGATTTCAGAATCTGGGGTCTGAGGCAGTGAAATTCTTGTGGTAGGCACACTTCTAAAGATGTCCCCAACCTTCCAATCCTTTGTTATTGAATCAGATAATTATCTAGGTGCTGTCGTGAAGGAACACTGCAGATGTGATTAAGATGACTATTACCGTCTTTGAAATCAGATTATTCTGGATTCCGGAGTCGGCCCAGTGTAATCACATAAGCCTTTCAAAGCAGAAAGGGGAGCTATTTGCAGGTGATATGGTCTTGGATATAGGAAATCGCAAGGACCCCAAACAAAAACATTATTAGAACTAATAAACGGTTAAGCCCGGAGGCAGGATACGTGATCGCTATACGTATTTCAGTTGAATTTCTGTGCTGCATCCGTAATGAGCTCTGAGTCTGAACACTGGCCGTGGCAGGACCGGGGACCAGTCCACGACAGATGTGATCGTCATCATTGACATGCTGGAGTCTGCACCCATGCGTCACGTCTGGAGCCAGCATCGTGCCATGTTGTCCTTGATGACCTTTCGTACATCATACAGAACCAAGCGTTTTTCCTTCCTGGATCTCAGAAGGCTCACCTCTTCCTTAGTTGATAGAAATGACTTTTGTCTTTATTTGGGCTCGAGAGAGAATCCAGGCAGCACAGGGCAATCGGGTCAGTATGCGAAAAGTTTTGAAAGGTCTAAGCAGAGTATCATGTGACGCCAAGAGCTCAGGGTGACAGAGGCAGTTCCAAATGAGAGGTGAAGGCGGCCCTGGAATGCTGATTCGGTCTCCGTCTTCTGAACTGTCTCCTTTGAACACCTGCCATAGGATGCGTGTGGCTGCACGTCACACTTCAGGGCGGGGAGGGAGCTGACAACTGGAGAGGGCTGTGACACGTCCCGGCAAAATCTTTCACGTATTAGTTTCTGCTAAGATGCCAAAAGGCCATGGCTACGAATAACAGGCCCGATTACAAGAGATTTTCATGCACGTCCCGCAATTTGACCTTCTAAATGAAGAACTTTTATTCTTCTTTTACAAATTTAGAAACTGGGATTGGTGACTTCTGACAGCCGCACAGGTCATAGGTGCCATCGATGGGGAGAGCCAGGTCTTCCCATACCACTGGCACCCAGTGCCAAGTATTCAAAATTGTCTTGCACCCTGAAAATGCAGGGCAGGGCGCCCGGGCGTTCCTCATGCTGCAGCATCCGTAGCTCTGACTTCTGAGTGGACCATGCGATGGCAGCGGTGGAAGCCTGGGCTGGGACCCCGACGCGTTAGGCTCCTGTGTCACTCTGCAGAGTGCAGCCATGTCCTCTCGATCACTGGACTGCGGAGCACGGGAACCCTTTCTCTGAATTAGGCGGATAGACACGCACACTGTCAATACCGTCACGCACGGTTCCAGAGTGACCTTGGCAACCAGCCATGTCTTAAATGAGACGATGCACGTAGGATTTTGAGCAAAATGCCTGATGGTCAGCACTCAATAAACGTGAGTGGCAGACATCAGTGAGGTTGCTAAGGTAATAGAACTATCAAAGAAAGTCGCAGATTAGGGGAGGCCACCCATCATAGTTTCCTCTCCTCCCAAAGTCCCTCGAACAGTGGTTAAGCACTTTATGTGTGCTAGGTGCTTCGTGTGCTTTATCTCAAAAGGTCTGTGAGGTGATTTTGTCATAGTGGAAGGACTCGGGAATTCTAGCTTTCCATTACCCAATAAAGCATTTGGGCGAGTTGCTCACTAGCCTCCAGCCTGAAAGTGTATGAGGCTTTTCCTATTGTCCCTCTGCCCAAGCAGTCTGATAGAGGTGAAGACCAGTTACGCGATGAGTTCGATTTCTAGGTGGGCCATAGCGCAGGGAGGACTTGCCAGCTCCCCGTCTGAGAACTCTCTGTACGGGCTTTGGGGCTCCGCTTTGGCTTAAAGCGACTCTGCTCATTTGATGCAAGGGTGTAGAAGGCAATTTAATTCTCCGTGGGACAGCAGAAGGAAGGAGGTGGGCTCCCGAAGACAACAATGTTGATTTCCCATGTGTTAGCCTCGATTCCCACCCAAGGGCTCCCTAAGGAAAGCAAGGCTTAAATCCTACATGAACCGAAGGAGCAGGCAAGTTATGAAGTGTAAATTTATCAGATTCCAGGACTTCAGGTGCAAAGGACCAGGGACCAACACAGTGATCCAGGAGCAAGAACAGGGTAGAAGCGGGGAGCTCGGTGGCCCAAAGGAAAAAGCTCAAGTCACTGGGCAGGCAATTGGAGTAGGAGCATTTGCATGGTGGCATTGATGCTGTGGCCCCAGGGACTGGGCACTGCAGCCGCGAAGCCCCGCCCCCTTGGTCTGGCCTCAGGAGGAAAGCAGGGCTCAGACTGGGAGTTCTCAGATGGGAAACCGGGTGACATGAGCCTGCTTGGAGGCGACCTGGTTCCAGGATGGCGCCACCCCATCCTAGATCTAAACTGTGGACCTACTTGATGCCCTCGCCGAGGTTACTCAACCTCCCCTACTAAGTTGCTCAATCAGTAAACTGGAGAGGGCTAAGCCCACCTTCTAAAGTCGTAGCCAGAGATAATTAACTGAGCACAATGTGCATAAAGGTTGTACTTTGGCCTCTGCTCAGGACATGCTAGATCCCTTTGTTCTAATCGACATGCCCAGTTCCAGTGGCGCCCTGTGCCCAAAGAAAAGCTCATGGGAGGTGAACTCCAGGAGGTTTCGCAATTGACCTGGCAGAGGCGGGGAAGGTGACCGGACTGTTCTTCTCTGGAACTGCAGAGAAGTGAGTTCTGAGCGGGACCCCAGGCCTGTGACCGCTTTGGGGGTTTGACAGGCAGACATTGGTGGCGAGGGCACCATTCGTATACTGTTATGGCAAACACCAAGACTCCCCCAGGGCAGACTCTCTGATAAAGCCTTGGACCAGTCGGAGGAGCTGGGAGTGTGAGAACCGCCCATCCTCCGGTTGCCTTGCCAGAGTTCACGGGTACAGGGCGTGGCGGGGCGCCAGGCGGAGCAGTAGCCGCCTGGGCCTGTCTGAAGAGGATCTACATCGGACCCCGGGAATCCTGCCCCCAGGACGCAATATAAGTATTTTGGTTTATTTCTTTCCAGAAAGAGAAAGAGAGTTTTTTTAAAAAAATTATGAGTTACATCTGTTTATCTATTATAACCTATCTACTATTTATCTACTGTTCATCTCAGTAGTTCTTAACTAAAAAAGTCCAGTATTTTCTACTCATAAAACTCGAAATTAATAAAATAGTTTGTGATTGATTGATTGATGTGTATGTGTGTGTGTGTGTGTGTGTGTGTGTGTGTTTGTGTGTGTCCTGGGGTGAAAATGTATAGCTTTAATTAGATTATTAAAAGGTCTTTAAAATAGGAAAGAACCAACAATTTTACAAGCAGATTCATTCTATCTATCTATCTATCTATCTATCTATCTATCTTCTGTCTGTCCATCCATCCATCCAATCTATTCTACTCATCATCTATAGATGTAAGTTAAAACTATTTAAATAATATTCACGTACGATTTAACAATAAAATTATTTATACATATTAGATACCTAATTTCTGTTATAAATTTCCTTTAGCCATTAAAATTCTTTGTAAACATTATTAATGGCTTCATAATACGAATATATCATAATATATTCAACTTTTTCTATTATTGAATAGTGTGATTCCAATGTGTTGCCATTTAAGATACATTATTATAAAATTGAAACGAGTGTGTTTAAATGTTAATCCAAATTTTAGATTAGCTTCTTAGTTTAAATTTCCAATCACAGAATTATTGGGCCAAAGAAAATGGACATTTTTCTCTTTCTTAGTTAATATTACAAAATCGCTTTCTGGAAAGTTCGTTCCACTTAACATAAGTGTTGTAAAGTGCTTTTCTCATCACACACTTGCCAGTACTGCGTGTTGGTATTTTCCCTTATTCAGTCTTTCTGGTGGTCGTGTAAATTAATTCTTATGTCTATTTTTTAGCTGATTAAATTGGGTTATAGTTTTACGACCAGGAATTGAAATCCAATTTCCCCTGCCAGGAAATCTGGCAAAAAATTTTTTTCTTTGTTTTTAATTTACCGAGCACCTGAGAAAAGCCCCTTGTTTTGTAAATATTAAAGACCGAGAAAGTAGTAAAGGAAGTGGCTGACTTACGCATTCCAGGAGAGGCTCATTAATAGTCTGGTGCTGGCCTGCCAACAAAAACAGACCAAAATGTTAATGGGAAACGCGAAAAGACGGGGTCCTTGTTTCTCTCCAGAAACCTTGTGCTCATTCCAATTAATTTTTCTTGACTGTAATTGCTCAAAATGAAGTGAATATTTCTATACTTCTCATCCTGTTTTGCTCTTGCAAAACAGACGCGATGGAGAAGGAGGAAGGAAAATCAAGACCAAAGGAGCAAAGACCCCTATTCCCAGGCCAGGTTAAGTTCTCATCTAAAGAGGAACTTGTTGGAAGACCCCGCCCCCATGTCGATTGCACAGGAAGTAGGAAGTGGTGACTCAGCAGCACTCGGCCAGTGAAGAGGTTTACGTCCCTCTCCCCTTTGGGGCACCACGTCCTGCAGTCACAGTTACGATTCCATACACCCGTCTTCTTGAACAGGCTGCACATAAATATTTTGAGGGCAGGGTCGTGTGTCTTCATTCATCTGGCTCCAGGCATGGCGCTGAGTGTTGACAAGATGAGCTCTATCCAGGCGTTTGTTGACTGAATATCGTTCAGTTGAAGCTTCTTAACACCCCGCTCCCTCACTGGGACTTGTTTTATAAACGACTGCCTGGAGGTGCAGTGTTTTACATTTTACCTTCAGATTATGCAAAACCACCAAAGGACTGCTCACTTGGCCTGCAGGGTTTTTCATTTTCTTTTTCTTTTTTTTTTGGCTTCTTCCTGGAGTTAATTTTCCCAAATTGTACTCCAGTGTCGTGCTGTTAGTTCGCACTGAGGAACATTATAAGCAGAAAATGCTCTTATCACATTCTTTTTATTAGTGCACGTGTGAGAAGTTTCCAGCAGGTCTCGGGGCCAGAAGCTGTGTGCTTCTCCGGGATTGTTTTGTTTTGACTGAATGGGAAACCCCAGTCCCATACGAGATTATTATCTCCTCTCCTCCTTCGGCTGCTGAGAATTTCGGGGCAAGTGTTGGGCTTGCACCCAAGGAGTGTAGAGGAGCCTGGTAAGGTCTGTATTTCTACATCTTGGTCTGGCTTCAGCATTTTCTAAAACGTATCGTTTTACCCTGAATTCTCTTACCATTCCAAAATGTGAAATTCAGAGCTGTGGATCTGTCAGTGTTCCCGTCTTTTGTAGGGTGGAATGTGTAAATTAATGACAATCTGGCTCAGGGGAAACCCTGCCTCTGGAGTGTGCCTGGGACCAGTGTGAGGGGAGGCGTTGCCTAGCTGAAGCTAAGCTCCTTGAGGGGATGAGCTGGGAGAGGCAGAATCCTGTCTGCACCTGCCACCAGTCCCAGCCCACGGGGTGGTGGGACTAGCAGCTCTCACCACCCTGGGGTGCTAATGACACCTTCCTGTCCCAGCACAATTACACCCCTACTGAGATCCCTGGCAGAGAACCCCAGTTTTCTAAGGCCTCAGAGTAGCAATTTGTACTGTCTCATGGATTGAGTTAAAATGATAAGCGCACTCCCTGAACACCAGCTGGCCCAGAAGGAGCACGTGATCACAGATGCGCGGGGGATCTGCTCTGGCCGTGACCTCAGAAAGCAACTCCACTGTCTAATTCAGCGTCATTTCATTTCGGGAGATCGTCCTCAGTGAATGTGGTCATTATGACAGCGCCATCCTGACAGAGAGCCGTGGGCTCTCTCCTCTCAGCAAAGGCCAGCCTTGCTGTCCGGTCCTCTCCTGGGGTCCCCACCTGCGCTGCATGGCACTCTGGGTCTTTGCGTTGACCCCACCTGGAGTCCCTGCCTCCTCGCTCTTCCCCCACCCCTGCTTTGCTTTCCAGACGCTCAGTATCCTTTGAGGTCCTTCTGGAACTTCCCGCTGATGCTCCAGGCTCCTTTCTTATCTCTGAAGTGCTGGAGGATGGTTTTCTGTCTCATCTGCCAGTGACCCTTAAATAGAAACAGGCAGGATCTGATCGCCCGTTTGTTGTGAGCAGTACAGCGTCCATCTTTAGGGAAGGAGTTGTCTTTTCTCTCTGTCTCCCACAGTACCTATCTGTGCGAATAACAAGGCAGAGTTTGGGAAATGTAATTTTAAAAGCACAGTTCTCAACCTGTGAATCGGTTCACGTCATTCACGGCCCGTGAAGTAGGGTCTAGGCCCCTCCTGCATCTCATCTTTCCAGGCTCTTCCTCACGGCTGGACTCCAGCCAGGTGGGCCTCTCTTCCAGTCTGTACAGGACACCAAGCTCCTTCTTCCGCAGAAGCTTTGAATGTGCCGCTCCTCAGCCTTGGACATTTTTTTCTCAGCTCTGCCTTTGCCTGGATCCTTTTCACCCATCAGATGGTGTCTCAAATATCACCGTCCCTGACCACCAGTCTCAGGGAAAAATTAAGGAGCAACCTCTCCAGCCCAGTCCTCACTAGCTCAGGCTTCAGGCATGGCGGCGAGAATGCTCTGTGTTCACCAACCCCATTTCCTCTTCCTGTGGGTGCCCGGATGGCATGCATTTCCCAGCGTCCCTTGCACTGGGCAGCCTCGGCTTGATGCTATGGCCACTGAAACCAGGCGGGTGTGATGGACTCCATTCCTGGCCGGCCCGCTTGACCCTCTGTGCTTTGTTTTTGCCTCACAAGAGACGGAGGACCCCAAGGCCCTCAGAAAGAATGGAAGCCACTGGATAGAAGGCGAGCAAATCCCAAATGTGTTTCTGGACTAAGACCTCCCTCGATCCACATTGGATTGCGATGCAAGCGAGAACTAAAACTTTATTTTATCAAACTGCCAGCGTTTGTAGTTTATGCATCAGAAATGATACCGGCTCTGATTCATACTCCGTCTTTAGCTGCTCTGTAGAACAAAGCAAGCTAGCAAATACATAGTCACAGACTGTGGTACCTGCCTGCCCCCAGGCAGTGGTGAGGTTTCAGGCTCTGGGTCACTTCTGTGACCCAGTGCGTGGTAACTGCCCAATAAGTGACAAGTTGGCTGTGAGTTATAGTGAGGGGTGCAGCGGAGGCACCCCAGAACTGTGAACCAGTGACAGAACTTCAAGCAGAACCTGATTTCCTCCGTTGCCCGGTGAAGTTGAGCTTGACACTTCCTCTTGCTGGGCCCCCGGTCCCCACCAAAGCGGCACGCCCCCCCCCCCCCAAACCCTCCAGGTCTTTGAGTCTTCCTGGAACTGAAAGATAGGTTGGCTTCTCAGGGAGAACCATTTTCTAAAAAGACAAAGGAATTTGCTTTTCACGTCGCCGGCCCTGGAAGAGTTATGCTCATGTCTGTGGAGGGTCGTTCATCACCCACTGACACCAGGCAGCAGTAGAGAACAGCTGACTTCGGTGTGCCCCTCAAGGAAGCGTCTTTTTACAAAAGACGACGTTCCCTTGAACGTTCTTTTTAAGAGGGAAGTGAAGATAAACGTGTCATGTAAAGCTCAGGGGCTTTGCTGGCTGGCAGAAAGCAGCCACCCCAGCTTTGGGCCATCAACTTGGACACCTCTGCTCACGCCCACGGAGGTGTGACAAAGGCGTGTGGCCGATGCCCACCAAGTTAAAGTTTCTCTGATCATGTTCATCGTGGGCACTTAAAAAAAAGGACATAAAGAGAAACTAGGGTCCCAGTGCAAACCGACTTCTCTGTACACAAGCTCTTAGGGTGACAGCCATTCACGCTGTAGTCTGAATTTCTGACTCTGAAGCTACAACTTCTTCCATTAGAAGGTGGGCCATGTCAGATATCACTTAGGTGAAGTTACGGGCTCTCGGACCATCTTTTGCTTGTGAACGCTTCTGGGCACTGGGGCCCCTGGGGTGCGGGCTGGTGGGCGCCTCGTCTACGCCCCTTTCCGTGCCTCTATAGGGACAGGGTAGGTGGCCCAGCCCCATATGCTGTAGTCACATTTGGAAAAAAATTCCCCAGGCAAAACCAAGTTCGTTTTCATGTCTTCGCAAGATTTCAGGGGGAGGGGGATGGGGAGAGAGGACAGGGGACGGCTAGGGTCACCTCCAACTCCAGAGGCTGCCAGCGAGACTTACTCACGAATGTGGGGGGAGAAGCCAGGGGCCGGGGAATCCCAAACGCCCATCGCCGCGTGAGTGCTCCTAGCAAGACGGCCGTGGGTCTCCCCCCGCCCATGTCCCCTTTCTTCTCAGGACTAGACCCCCTGAAGGTTAGCTGGGCGCATGGCTGCCTGGAGTAAGCACTCATTACACGACGTTCTAATCGTCCCCGTAGCCACACGTGGCCATGAGTCCAAGTTTGGGTCGATGCAAGAGGCGGAACGTCAATCCACAATTTCCAGAAAGTTTTTTTAAGAGGAATTGTTGGGCGCCGTTGGTTCCTTTTTCTTTCTTCCGGTTTTCCTGCTGCCTGGAGCACAGATATCATTATTTTGGGCAATGGGATCGAGGCCGATACAAGGGAGGTGGGAGGCAGGAGAATCAGGGGCTCTCCAGCACGACTGCCAAACAGCCTTGGGCTGCTGACCTCTGCGCTTGACTTACATGAGAAGAAAATGAACGTCTGTCACGTTTAAGCCCCAAGATTTCTTTTTAAAAGTGTCTTGCGGCCTTTCATGTTTTATCAGCTTTGGAGTTCACTGGTAGCATAGCGGAACCTCTGATCCAAGGCACAAACGTGTATTTATTTCATGGAAGCTGATTGAAAAGTTCTGGGTTCAAATCCGGGCCCTGTCACTTTCTGGCAATGGGACTTCAGGCAAGCTTGTAAGCCTCGGTTAACTAATATTAACTTGTACAATGGGAAGAATACTATCTACCCCAAAGAGCCGTTGAGAAGTTTTTAAAAACTAACTCCCTAGCTCAGTGCCCCACTAACAACTTGCTGAGTTCTGGGTTTCATTTCTTCTCAAGTTCAACTTTGTGATCGAACCTTTTCACTCAATCCAGACCCATAGTCTCTGTTTTCAGATCCATAGTTGGAACGTGTTCATTATTGAGTGTTCATTTTAAAACATGTGTCCTTTTGAACACTCAACTCTGTTGACACGCACCTGTCACTTCTTCACAGGGGTTCCTTCAGCTGGGCTCCCTTCCGGCTGTGGGGCTCCAGGCTTCAGTGGCCGCCAGCATCTGGTCAACCTTCTCGTTTTAAAGACAAAATATGCCGAGGCCAAAAATGTTTGGCACAGAACACCAAGTGTATCGTGACGGGTTAAGGTTCTGTTCTGCTGAATTCTTTACAAGTTCTCTAGCATCTCTTGGGCTCTGTTCACCTATCCAGTGAATATAATAAATTGCTTCCCCGTGGCTAAGTTACACACATTTATAAAATGCCCAGTACAAACTAGGGCCTTATGTATGTTAACGTCCTTCCATTTTTCTCATTCAGGCCCTGGGGCTCACTGGTGTCATGAGAGAACCAGTATTCAAATTCTGGCCTCTAGACAGGCCCAGGGTTTTCCTCTATGTGTGCTGACTTTCTTAGTTTTTATCTTTTAGGAAATCGGTGGTATTTGGGGACAGAGCATCAGCCTGCCCTTCCTGTCACTAAGATGAGACATAGGATAGTCCACACTCTGTGCCCTGGTGGGTTTCAAACTTCAGACCATCTTGTGCGGCATGGATCTGTGGCTATCGGAAAGGCAGGAGCAAACTTCTTGGGATTGATTTTTACTCTCACTGAGTAAAGGATTATGATGTCCAATGAGCCTTGACGATATGACTTGTATTTGGGAAGAAGAGAAGGAAGAGGGAAGAAAAGAGGGAAGTAGAAAGGAAAAGAAAGAGAAATAGAGGTGGAATATACACGCACATACACACAGGCAGCATGTGTATGCTATATATACCTATCGTATTATATATTATGTATATTCTATCTGTCCTCTCTCTCTCTCCTCTCTCTCTCTCTCTCTCTCTCTCTCTCTCTCTCTCATCTATCTATCTATTATCTAACATCTACCAGCTCAGTCATCTAGCTCTGTTCAGTTTTATTCGCTGAACCACAGGCTCCTCACGTGAAGATTATGAGTTCTACATTTCAAGCACAGGTTGTCCAAATATGCAGAAATAGCCGCATGGAACACATTTTTGGGTGAGCCCGGAGAACAGGTCTTTCCTGGGAAATTCAATTCCCTTCTCTAGCTCCTAATTTCTTCTCCTGTAAAGCATGTTCTTAGAATCTCAGACGAGTTCATTTTCTTATTTAAAAACCTTTGCCCAGAGCTGGTTGTGGCATCTGTCACACAAAGAACTGCCACAGTCGCTTGCATGTGCGGATGGATGAATGAATGAGAGGTGAGAGGTAAGGCAGCTGCCTGCCGTGCCGTGTCTCGGGGGTCTGCAGAAATTCGCAGGGTGCATTCTGAGACAGCCATCGTTCAGATAATAGATGGAAGCTTCTTGGGGGCACAGCCTTGTTTTTTGGCTTCAGCCAGTGATTTTCAAAAGATTGCCTAGAACTACCTGAACTGGAATTACCTTGTTAAAAGTAGAGATCCCTGGCTCTTACTATAGGCCTGTCAACGCATAAACCCTGGGGTGGGCTCAAGAAGATGTGGTTTTAATGGTCGTGATTCGGATAGGCGCTGAATTTTGAAGACAGTTATTAATCCTTGGGTTTACCATTCTTGGATAATTCGAAATCCCGGTTTGTTCTTACAGGAACGGGGTGAACACGTTTGTTTGCTCAGCAGTTCAACGGTCAACTTTTCAATTTGTTTTTTTTTCCACCCATTTCCCCAGCGTCTCAGAGAGCCAGCCTCTGCTTAATCAATGCAGGTGTTGCAAAATCTAGAAAGGGCCAGCAGGGGGCGCCAGCTGCCCACACATTCCGTACCTGCCATCCCTCTAGCTCTGAAATCCATAATAATTTTTCTTTTAAAGGTGGGAAAAATCAACCTTCAAGACTTCTTCTCTTAGAAAACTAACCCTTCCCCCGCAAAGAAAAAACAAGTGTTTCAGGATAAAATGAAATTTCTCGTCTGTGCAATTGAATCAACCAATATATAGACCATTATCTGGATTTTTAATTGTATATGGTGACACGTTCTAAATAGGGCTATCTCATCCAATTTCACTCTTTATTCAGTGGAAGGGGAAAAAACTCCTGAGTTTATTTTACGGAAAATCGTGACACTGTTCTCTGCATATCAGCCTCACAGAAGGTACTGGTATTGACAGATCGTCAGGTTTGAGTACGGAGCTATCTTCTCCTGGTTGGAATATTTTTTTTTTTTGGATATATTGTTTTCAGCATATAAAAATATGTGCTAATAAATACAGATGAGCCAAAGAAAAACCAACATAAAAATCACCAGAATGTCTCCATACCAAGACCATCACCGTAAGTTTCGATTACAGTTAAATCACTCACACGCACACCCACGTGTGATACATGTATGCATGTGTATGTACGCAGGCTCACGCCATGTCACACTGTTTTTTCCCGCCTGCTCTCTCACGGATGTGCATGCTGTAGCGTATTCATGCCAGTGAATCGGCTTCCACATCAGTTTTAATGGCCGCCTAATATTCTCTCATGGACGCCTTGGCGTATTTTCAACGAATCCCGTGGCAAAAAGCTGCGGATGACTTAGTGGTGTCCAGGAGCGTTGTAAGTGTCGCTGTGATGAGCAGCCTCGCGTCAACCATCACGTGCCTCCTTGATCACGTCACGCTGTTAGTCGGGCAGATGCTGGTCGTGGCTGTGAGCTCGCACAGGTGGGCGCTGTGCTTTGCTGCTGGCTGTTTCTGGTCGGGTATAGACACGAGTATGTGGGGCCGGCCTGGGCGGCTGGATCTCGGTGGACTTTTTGGGGGGCTTATTTTGTTTTCTTTTCCCTGTTTGTGTCTCTAGGATGTCGTTAATGAAATGGAACACCTGTTAGTTTTTTTTCTCTCTGTCTTAACAAAGGTGGAGAGCCAGGTTGAAGGAGGAGGGGTTTATAATTCACCAGCCACAGCAACTGCATTCCCAGGCAATGCCCCCCAGGACTCAAAAGCGGATGGCGGGCTGGGCTGAGAGGTGGCAAGCAGGCGGTGGACGTGTACTTGAGACCAAAGAATCTAGTACAATACGGGAGCGTCTGCTTGAGAGAACACAGTTCGGGCCTGGCTGGGAAGCGTGACACAAACTTGTCCTGTAGGGGGATCAGAGCCAGATGCTCTTTCTTATTTAGAGCCATACTTGCAATTTTTATCTTGCTTTTCCGCACTCTCCTCGCTGCTATGTGGGGCAGGCTGGTTAAATGCTCCAGCATGTGCTACGAACAACCTTTTGAATTCGTTTGCTGGTTACCTCACTCCCTATGCTTCGCACACTTCCCCTCGCCCATTTCTCTTTTTCCGTCTCGTTCCGGCCGTCATTTCTAGCCCCCGCTGGTTTTCTAGAGAAATTCTATGGCGCTTTCCCTGAAACGATCATGCTCCAAGATGAACAGCACGTCCCGTTAGTCGCCCTGGAAGGGGCTCCGTCTGAATGTCCAGCATCGAGATGAGAGGCAGGAGAAGCATAAAGTGTGGTTTCTGGCCCATCCACCCACTCAACACAGACTACGCAGGGCGGAGCCGAGCAAGCACCGGTGAGTGGCCACACCACTGGCACGTAGGCGGATTCTACCCATTTTACAGACGAAGGGACCGAGGCCCAGAGGAATCTGTGCTTCATCCCGAGCCGCCCACCTAATGAGTGGAGAGCCAGGATTCGCACCTGGTCTGCCAGCTCCCATCACTCATGGAAGTCGCAGGCCGGGCTGTCCCCTGGGAGAAACCCGAGGGAAAGACCATAAGTAGCCCATGCCATTTCCAACACGTTTTACCAAAGAAAGAAAAGGATAGAAAGAAGGGTCTCACAGCTCCACGCTGACGTTCCCACTGCTCAGGTGACCGAGGGCCCCGCACTCACCTGTGCCACTGTTGATGTGAGGCCATGACCTAGGGAGAGAAGAGAGCCGAGGTGAGTGTCAGCTGCACGTAGTTCACAGACGACCCCGAAAGGCGTGGGTGGTCGTCAAAGGCCATTTCACAGACCAGCCCGCGGAACGGTTGCCTGATGTTTACACTGTTCTAAATACAAAGACCTGAAGTGACATCTCATGACAGAGAATACAGGAAATAGAGGTATGCACGTGGGGGAAGTAACTGTCAACACCACGGTGACATTTTGGCAAATGTCCTTGTCACGCGTGCCCTGTGAATGAGGATGTACGCGTATGTTTCACTATACATGTGCAAACGTAACATAAAAGAAGTGTAGGATCTTGATGTTAAAAACATATATTTTTAATTGTTATTCAAAAACATAGATATCGGCTGTATGATTTTTGGAGGGGGCGTTTAGGTCCTGGCTGGTTTTGACTTTTGTTGATCATGTTGCAACGAGCATCTATGCTTGCGTTTTTAACCTCATTGTGAATATTTCCATGGAGAGATGCCATCAGGTGCAATGAAGGGGTTGGTCACGTGGGCCTTCTGACCCCTGGTTGCCTGTCACCCAGTTGCCTTCTGGAGGAGCTGCATCAATTTATATCCCAAAGCTCAGAGGGGCAGGGACCGTCTCCCTGTGTCTCACGACCATAAATCCGTCCTGTAGACCGACTTTGCCTACTTGGCACCTGATCCCTGATTTTCGGTCTCACTTCCTTGATGGTGAATGAGATGGAGTAATTCTTACTGTTTTTTTTTTTTTTTTTAATGGTTTTGGACCATTGGCATTTTTTCTGTGATAAGCTATCCGTACACGTCTTTGTCATCTCCCGGTGAGGTCCTGCCCGCCCCCCACACTCCTCCCTGGACAATGTGCTTCTGGAAGCACCTTTTCCCCGATGTGGGGCACCGATCTGAAGCCCCAGGCTATGGAACGCTCTGGAAGACGTCGCTTCTCCAGCCGCCTCGTTTGTGCCTTTAAGAACCCCGGCTCTGCCGTCACCTCTCCTCCGAGGCTCTCAGAGTGCGTCACAGGGGCAATTAATTGAGCATCGCAACACATGCCGGGTGTAAATATTTATGAGGCCTGGTTGGTGGCAGGGACACTGGGCGCAGAACAGTTAAGCCGGGAAGTATCAGTAACCAGGAGACCGCAGCCCGCGAGTCCACCTTGCAGCTCAGGCTGCTGCGTTCTGTTCACTGTTGTAATAACACAAGATGACCCCGTAAGCTGGGGTGCTGCCAGTTTACAGGTGAGGAACCAGGGGTCCAGAGAGCCCATAGCCTGCCCAGCTCCACAGAGAGCGAGGGGCTTGACGCCAGCCCGCCTGACCCTGAACCCCGGCCGGCCTAGCCGGGACCTGCAGGCGCTGGCCACTCAGAGCCCTGGCGGTTACCCCCCTGCACCCCTCCCCGCCAGCACCCTTTCCAGTTGCCTGAGATTCTGCAGAAGTTATAAGCGATCAGTGAGAAGGAGCCGGTGGTTGGTTGGAGGCCTGAGACTCTGTCTTGATGCTTTCAACACACACATGGCCTCAGCCCTGAGACGTTGGCCTCTAGGGTCCCCAGATCTGCGGACCGGGGATGATGCGTGTGTGCGCACGACTGTGCAGGGAGCTCCCTGTGGGCGTGGCAGTGACAGCAGGCGGCTCGCAGGCCTGCGCCCCGGTTCCAGGATGCGGGGTGCACTCTCCTAGGGCCCCCGGAGAGAACGTGGGCTTTGAAATTAGGGTTCCATCCTTTTTAAAAGATCTCGGCCTCTCCTGGTTTTTAGGATCGAAGGCCATTAATGCTAGAAAGCCCGTTGGAGGAACTGTCGCCCCATTGTGGCTCCAGGTTCCAGAACTGAGGCCTTTTGGCGCCTGAACCCGGTGGAAGGGGACCCCGAGCGAGGCTGGACTCTGGCTGCCCACTCTCCCTGCTTTGCAGATGCGACTAGAGCTTAGGAAAGAGAGGTGAGCTGCCTGAAGTGGCAGCCGCACTAGGCAGAGCCGGATTTGTTAGGCTCTAAGTCCCTTATTATTTACCAGCCTAGAGCAACAACTCAGTCGGCGAGCTCCGCGTCTGGGAGTCGGCGCTCGTCAGGGCTGTCCGACAGCCGCGGATCTGATCCACTCCGCGCTCCGCGGTGGGGTCCCAGAGCCACGGTGCTCATTCGTATGTCATATCCTCCGGGATCAGGCACCCCAGGGCTCACTGTGCGTCAGTGCAAGCCGAATGAATTAGCAGGGGAGGCCTGGGAGAAGCGGGGAATGGCTTGTTATTCCAGCTGAGCTCGCAAAGTGGGGAGGGAAGAGTGGGAAGCTGAGCCTGTCCCCCACCCCCCCAGGGCCTGGGGAAGGACTGGGTCTGGGGAGGCGTCCCGGACTCCACGGTTGTGTCTGGCTGCCTTGGGGACACTGTCTCCACACCGGCAGCTGACAAGCTCTGTGACAATCTCCCGCGTTGATGCTCTTTGCAGCAGGGTGATTAAAGGAAGACGCTGCTAGCAAACTTCACGGAGATTTGATGTGTTTTCTCTGTGCTCAAGCAAGACCCATGTGTTAGCAAGCTGCCTCTTGCCAGGAAATTACAAGGATGCACCCTGGTTTCCTGTAGCCGACAGCATCAATAACACGGCCACGAGTGAACCGGCCACAGCTGGGTGGGGTCGTATAGCGTGGTGGCCACTCCTCATGCTTCCCATAGCCCCGCTGCCTTGCATATCCGGGCCTGGGCGGGGCAGGGCCTCCTCCGTACCTGCGGCTTGCTGAGGCTGGTGTTCACGTTACTGTAGGGATGGTCACAGAATATGAAACGAACAAGGCTGACTGACCTCCAGAAGCTTGTGGCTTTTAATAGTTAAGCCTCATTGCAAATAAAGGGTTTTAATTTCTGAATTATTATACATATCGAACACTTCTCAGTCATGTAGTATGTCTAATAATTTAAAAGTTTTAAAGGATACTGAATTAGACCTACCCTCCCTCGCCCCTCCCCCCTCGCTGCCTGGGAGAGCTGCCTGAGGTAGGCATGGCGCTGCTGCGTTCTACTTATCCACGGGGACAAAGTTTGGGTGGTGTGTTATTCTGGTCCCATAGAGACGAGACTCGGTCCTGTCTCCAGGGTCAGGCTCCTGTAATGGGGACGAGTTCCTCACTGCCCCCTGAGTGCGGTGCCTGTGGCCCCCACCCACAGTTGGCCCAGAATTCGGCAGCAAAACCTTGGGGAAATGGTCACGGTGATTTCACTCTGCCGGCGCTCTCTTCCTCCCAAACCTCCACGATTAACTGGCTCGGCGCCATCTCTCACTTTAAATTCTGCCCCTGAAATTAGCATCTGTGCTGCCAAGGTGAGCACGACTACCCTGAGATCAAAAGGCTGCTCTAGGATAGAATTCTCTGGCTTTTGGAAGACAAATGATATTTTCAAGAGTCGCCGAAGTCACGTTTAACATAAACGAGAGAGAAACGGAGGCGGATCTGAGGTCTGCGGATCTGTCCCCTCCTTCCCTCTCCTCCGTGACGTGCTCTGCGTCGGGATCTGTGCACGTGACGAGGTTATCTCACCCAGACCTGGCGGCGGTTCTCGGTGGGCGGTGCCTTTAAGTCGGTGTCACGACGTCAGTGCCGAACGGAACCGTGGGTTACGCTTTCACTTTGCAGAGGGGCCGACTGAGGCATGGGGTGATCCCTGGAGGAGCTCATGGTGGCTTTTGACCCCCCTGACCCGTGTGATGGCCAGGCCCACCGTCCTGCCTCTCCGCCTCCGGGAGGGAGGTGGCGTTTGCATAGGGAGCTGTGGGAGGCAAGGGTTGGAAATGCCCAGAGCGAGAGCGAGAGCGAGAGCGCGGGGAGTAGGCGGCGGGAGGGGCTGCCGGCCTGGGGGCAGGGCGGAGCATCCTAAGGCAGCGGATGAAGGATGCTCCGAGCCGCGCCTGTTTCTGAAAATGATGGATTGGAGAGGGAAGGGCTGGGATGTCGCAGTCTAAGGACGACGTCGTGATGGCCCGGGCAGTGGATGTGGCCCCAAAGCCCTCCCCTGACCATCGGCCATCTGTCCACTGGAGCCCACACTCATAAAACCAGAATGGAATCCACAGTGATTCCTCAAACCTCCTCCACCAGCCCCCAGCTCCTAAAAGGGAGACCAGGTACCTAACGCAGTGCCTGGAACATGGCCCGTGCACACAACTGTGCTGTCGGATGAACATGAAGGTCTGAATGACTCAGCGAGTGAATGCTCACGTGCCCAAGGAAGCCCAGACACGCAGCGCAGCCCAAGCCTGGGTCTCCCCACAGCCCGTCCCGCCCCGCCAAGCCCCGGAGTGTCCACACACGGGGGATCTGCTCCACGGGGGCGCGCCCCTCCCCCGCCCGGTAAACACCCTCGGTCCCGGCTCTACGTTGATTTTTCACGGCAAATGCGAGATTGGAGAGCATCTCCCAGCCCTGCAGCCCTTTGAAGCGGATGAAATTCCTGCCGAGGCGTAACTGGGTCAAGGCTCGTATTTCGTGAGCGAGTAAGTGGGTTCGTTCTTTGTCAAAGGAATCCTTGATTAGTTTCAGTGATCTCTTTTCTATTGAATTTTACAAAAAAAATATTTGGGAGTACGTGACTCCCCGAAGGGGTCCTGGGAAAGCCTTTGCTGCCATTCAGAACGGTACAAGCTCGCACCCCAGGCCCCTTTGGCCTCATCCGGTCAGGATCTGACCCGACCAGGGGCCGGGGCCCTCCCCGGCTCTGAGCTCCTGCCGCGCTGGCTCTGATGACATACTTAGGATGGTTAAAGAGTCGTTTATAATTAATTCCTTATTTAAATCTCATCTTTTTAACCTTTCTCATATATATTTTTTTCTTTCCTCAACTAGATTTTAAGTTCTTTGAGGACAGAAAGCCTGTCTTGCGACCTATAATCCCTTTCACATAAGCTGTCTCTGTCCCTGACAAACTGTAAAAGATGACAACAGAAAGACTCGGCATTTGGTGGGTCGTCCAGCAGACCGGTGTGAGCAGCCGAGCAGGACGGTGTGCCATGCCCAGCTGCACACCCCCCTGGCGGGTTGACTCCTGAGTCCCCACCCCCTCACCCTCTCTGACCCCTCCCTACCTGTTCTGTTTCCTACCCCTTCTTTTCCCTGTCCTTCTTCTGTTTAAAGTTCCTTTTATTGCCTCTTTAAGTCTATCTAATACGTGCCGGGCACTGGGAAGGGGACGAGCTAACGGCATCCTAGTGAATCCTAGTGGGTCCTGACTCTGTTCTCCCTCCATCCTCCCCTCCCTCTGGTGTGTTTAATGAGCATCTACCAGGTAACAGCTTCTCGTGGACGAGCACAGGAAAGCTGGCAGACGCCACACTGGGTTCGAAGCATCCCCTGTGGGCCCCATAAGGCTGTCCGCTTGTAAGATCTTCAGGGAGACGCTCCGCTTTCTGCACGGTGCGGGGGGCCGGAGGGAGCGGAGTGATTCTTAACGACCTCTCAGTGCCACGGATTCTCAGGGCAGCTGGGGAACAGGTGGAGAAAACCAGGTAGGTCAAGGGCCGATGAGCAGCAGTAGCCGCCCGTCTTGTCTCTGAGAAGGCCTGGCCTTCATGCACAGAATAGAACAGGGCACTGGGTCCTCCTGGAATCAAGCTTTGTCGCAGGTGCTCGAGGCAGAAGAGACCACGCTGATCCTCAGTGAGGTGGGTCTGGATGTGCGAAGTGTCAGTGATGCGGGTGATAATAGCACTGCCAAGAACGAGGAAGGACAGAGACTTGCACTTGGGATGGGAAGACGCAACTTAGAACCTTGACTCTGTTACTCACTAGAATGTGAACTCGGGCAAGCCCTCCGCCTCCCTGACCCTTAGCCTCCCGCGTGCTCCCCTGGGGCCTGCCTCTGGTTCTGTCACTGCTCACGGCACAGCGTCTTATTTGTTTTTACGTCCCCCGCCCCCAAGCGTAGACTGAGCATCTCGATGGCAGGGTCTGTGTCTTCGTCTCTGATTTTCCCAGTCCCCAGTGCAGTCACCTCTCCCAGGTGGGGGAATGTTCTCTTCTATCCCCCCCCACCCTCTCACATGGGTCCCCATTTTCTGTCTTCTCTCCATCCCATTTACTGTGACATACAGGGCAGGGGCTGAGTGAGCGCCGGGGCCAGCGGCCTCTCACTCTAAGCTCCAAAGCTTGCATTCTTGGGAATGGTCAACGTTCTCAAACTTGGACGGCATCAGAATCACCAGGGGCGCTTAGTTAAGCCCCAATGCCTGGGCTCCGACACTTGAGTTGCTGATTCAGTAGGCGCGGCCTGAGAATCTGCATTTTTAAGAAAGTTCCAGATGATTCTGATGCTGCTGGTCCAGGGACCACACTCTGGGAAACTCCACTATGCTTCTCTGGAGCATGATGCTCATGTCCCTTCTCCAGGGTGGAGGGTCCAGACACGAGCAGGGTCAAGACTCACAGGACTAGAAAGCGAAAGTCACATGAACATATCAACGCAGAAGAAAGTTACGATAACTGAGAACCCAGAAATCGTGATCTAACTCGATCCGGGTTGGGCTCCACCCAAATCCCGCCGGACCAGTTAGTCGCTCTGGGGGCGAGACCCAAATGTACACCCTCTCTCAGGCTCTCTCTCCCCGTCTGTAAAGCGGGAGTAACACCCACTGCAGCACCACAGCGAGGGTTAAATGTTGACGTCCCTTTCACGGCGTCTGGCACGCATTAGGTGTTCGGCGGCTGATTCGGGTTTGAACTTGATCGGAAAACATCGATCAGCACGTTGCTGTTCCTCCCCACGTGGGGAAACGGTACCGAAGAGAAGTGGTACCGGGGCTTTCGGCAGAGGAGTTCCACGGGACGTTCCAGGGCACGTTCACGTCAATACTGTGGACAGGTCGTGGGTAATGGATGCAGTTCCATAGTGATCGTGTGGTTTTATGGGATAATGTCCTGGGCCGTATCATCCAGGCGGGGCCCCAGCACGCAGCTCAGTATTTTACTTTGTCTGTGACCGGGACGTCCATGCGTGTTGGGTTTGGGGGGGCGGTGGGCGTGGCCAGCCCTCTGTGCCCCTCGGGAGAGCTGACTCCTGCACCCAACAAAGGGGCGGCCGTGGCGAGGGCATCGGCATGGAGCGCCGGGTGGCTTTAGGTGTCAGTGGCAAGATTTAGCACACCACGACCCACGACTGAGCCTTGGGGACGTCAACTGCCCTCTCCAAACTGTGTCCTTCTCTGCCATGAAAGGGAAACTTAACCGTGGGGTTGATGGGACCCCGCGAGATGCCAGCCGTACGCTCTTAACAGCAGTGCCTAGGTGTGTGGACCTGGAGCCCGGGATCCTTGTTGTTTATTGAGAAACTACGACCTTCCGGGCACACCGCAGAGGCCCCTCATCTGGGCTCCAAACACAGGAACTGCTGTAGGTGCAGGGGACCAATGGTGAACAAATATTCTCTAAAATACACGAGACGCTGAAATGGCCTTGCTGGTGCGAGCGGGGCCGCTCAGCTAGTGAGCAGGTCGGCGGGCGTGGAAACCCAGCCCCGAGGATGTGTCCTACTCCGTGACACCCCGACCTTCGTCGTCAGCAGACGCCGAGAACGATAACTTGTATGGAAGATGAGCACGTCGGTTTAATAGTTATTAAAGGAAGACAGTAGACCCAAATATCTAGACTTCAGACATTTTGATTTGATTTATAGATCTCGAATACTACCATATTCATATAATTCTTTCGTTATAAAATATGCAGTGGTACAGGGATTTGTATGGAGATGAGAATTCTTTTTAAAAATGTGGGTTTATAAATGGTTTAGAACAGGTTGCAGAAACATCGTCCGTTGCTCTTTTGAATGTATCTCGAGCATGCTATGACACAGCCTGAAATCATTTACTTCAGAATAAAAGCACTTCTCTCTCTTTCTTCCCCCCAAATGTAAGTGTATGTATTGCTTTGATGTATGTAATTGCTGCAACCATCTCTGTTGGAAGGAAGGCTTCTAACCCTTCCGTCTCCCATCTCTCGCTATTGTCAAGAAACAAGAAAAATGAACTCCAAGTGCATTACTTAAATGTAGCGTAAACATCGACGAAGTCTGAGAACGGTCACAAATTTCCTTTTGCTTAATGTGGTCCTGAAAATATTTCAAGAGTTCTGTTTTGCAGGCATTCGTTCACTTCGCTATGGGAAAAATGTATCTTCGAGCCAATCTCGGGGTCTCAGGAATGCTCCCTGTGTCTGGCGCATAGTAGGAACTGAACGAGTGTTTGGTGACTGGCTTGAGTTGAAGTAGATTGGAATGTGGGGACTGGCATAACACAGAGAGAGATCCTCGGGTGCCCCTGGACACAGAGAACGCTCCGGCAGGGCCTGGGGAGGGGGAGCCCTGCAACCCCCCTGGGCATGGGAGCGTGGCCCGGAGCCAGACAGCTGGTCCACGGCGGAGCTAGATTTGATGTCGGAATCCGTCTCTTGTCAGTGGTTTTAGCCCCTTGGCCTCCGTTCTGAGGGTCGAGTTGGCTGAAGCCAGGACTTTGCCTTCTGAGTCTGCATTTTCAGTAGCCTGTGCCAGTCTTCAGGACATAATTGCTCAGTAAATGTCCTTCTCAGTTGAAGGACAAAGAAAGGAATCCATACAGCAGGTGGGTCCCTCTAGTCTCCTTGCGTGAGATCGGATGGTAGACTCGAGGCCTGACCCATCCATACTCCGTCACCTAAATCATTCACCCACTGAACCACGGAGGCTTCTCTCCCAGTGGCTGTCTCTTGGGCTGTTTAGACACCGGAGTGGGTGGTGGAAATAGCCCTGGTCTGAGGCGCTGTGGACGTCAGGAGCGTCTCAGCCCATACCTGCATCACACTGGGGCTAGAGGGTCAACCTCGTCAAGTCCCTTCTCCTTCTGGACCTTGGTCTCCACATAACCGCTAAGATCACTACCAGAGAGAGAGAGAGAGATAGGAGAGAGAGACAGAGAGAGAGAGAGAGAGGCAGGAGAGGAGAAAGAGAGAGAGAGAGAGAGAGAGAGAGAAATAGAGAGAGAGAGAGAGAGAGTGTGTGTGTGTGTGTGACGGTCAGCTTATTTGCCACAGAATCAAACTTTTCACTCCTCTATTAATAAACAAAATATTCTCACCTGTTTTTCGGCAGAGAGAAGTTCTGGAATTTCAAGTCGCTGGGTCCTTCTTTGGTTGTCCTTCTATTGCCCCTGGGAAGAAAGAAAACAGAGTATAGTCAGGAAGGAGTAAGAAGCTGGGGGTGGGGGTGGGGGGGGGGGAAGGCATTGCTTTCCTTCTTAGAAACAACCACCCGGTCAGATTTTAGGAATTAATGTCTCACATGTATTTCCAAATCTCTCTTAGCATTTCTATTAGGGTTTTAAAAAAAATCCACATTTTAAATAATTTAATTACTTTAAATTACTATTATTTTTTTAATGTAAGAGTTTACTTCACGGGGGGCAGTAGCGGGGGATGGGAGAAACTCCTCGGGGAGGACGAGGACGTGATGTGCCCCTCGCACGTCAGCAGGGCCCCCGTGGGACACTCCTTCACCTCTGAGTCTCGGTGACGGTGCTCTGCGCAACGAAGAGCATCATACCTTCACTACATGGTTGACGGGAGGCTGTCCAACAGTGCCCGTGGGCCAAGGCTTGTTCTAGATGCTTTCCTATGCTAGTCGAATTTGACCCCAAACTGGCAAACGTCATCTGGGGTAGGAAGGCAGACTATTTAACGACAGCCACTCGGATTCAGATAATACGTACTTAACTCCTATGTAATTCAGGCACTTTGCCATATGGCGTTTTCTGTGAAGAGATTGAATTATTTTAAATTGAGTTTACTTGTTAAAATTCATTGAGGTGTACATGATCGTGGACCGTCACTATTACGCACCTTAGTTCATTTAATTAGCCAAGCAGAATACACTTTCTTTTCTTTCGTCGGCGTTTTATGGGCTTTACCCGCCACTTACTGAGGGAGCCTCCTCCCTCGTGTGTCTTGATGGCCGCCTGCTCAGCGCCTCAGACACACCGTCCTCCAGGCTCTCGCCGCCTGGGCCAAACTTGCTGCTTCTTGGCCCTTGGACTTTCTTTGTTCACCCCTTCTTTCAGGCACTGTCCCCCTTTTCTGAAACGCCACTGTCTTCCTTCTCATCCTTTACTCTAGCTCGGGCTCTGAGCTCGGGCAGGCGGCCCTTCCTTAGCGAGACCTCCCCTGACCTCTGGGACCGGCTCCTTCACAGCATTTGTCTGAGCTGCGATTTTGCTTTTGTTCTAACTTGGAACTTGTTTGATAAACCTGCCAATGTGCCATCTCTGTGAGGGCAGGGATCGCGGGCCTTGGCCTCCGCGGGGCTGGGTCGGCGCCTGGCCCGCGGTGGGCCCTCGGTGGACTCGCGTGGATGTACACGCCAATAAAGGGCTCCGGGAACTGCCCGACGATGACCTATGATCCCTCCTCCATCCGGGACTGTGTGTGCAGCCAATCAACGCGGTGTGTGGAAAACGGAGCGAGTTGTTTGCATGTGTTTGGTCACTGTGTTCATTGAGCATCTAGAAGGACGATGGCATTATTTTGTTTTTTTTTTTCATTTTATTCTTCAATTTTTTCATAATTTCAAATGATTAAATTATTTCAGAGAGTTCGTTATTTCATTGTTGTTTTTCCTGTCCGGCTAGAATTTGACTCGTAAGCCTGTATCTGCACTCCGATTTCTCCCCTAAGTTCTAGATATGAACATCTCCCTATTTTCTGGGCCTTTCTGATAGGTTATCCTCCCTCAAACCCAGACCTTTTCTCCGGCAAGTGGCCCCACTGCCCGCTTAGTTTCCAGACCAGCAGCCTGGTCAGCTTCCCTATTCATCATCGCCGTCTGGCTAATTTGTTACCGGATCCTGACAAGCGACCCCTAAGAGTCTCTCTTTCTGCCCGCCCCGCGCCCCCACTCCCGGAAGCGGTACTCCAGCTTGGCATCGGCCCCCTCCTTGTTTTTCAGGCCCCCTGGATGCCATTCCACCCGCCAACGTGCAGCAAGTACCCCTTTCTAGTTAAGCCGATTCCAGAGCAGCCTGTCGATCACCCCCCTCAGCCACTTCAGGCACTTCGAACTCATTTTCGAATCCAGTACTTCCAAAACCTTAGCGTTATGTCATCGGCCTTAATTCTAGAAGTTTCTTCCTGTGCACCATGAATGCCTTTGAATGTTCTAGTAAACTACTGCGTGACCTATAGGTTCAGCGCAGGTCACATCTCTCCATGTGATACGATCTCTTTGACCAATTCGGTTTTTGTCACTCCACCTCCAGGTGCAAGAATGTTGAAAATATCGACACCATCACCTGCTGCTTCTCCGGTGTGATCGCTGGGTTTACCGTAGAGCCTTGACGTGCTTCTGGAGAAATAAGCCGTCTACCTTTTCTCAGCTTCTGGGAGATGAACGCCAGAGAATGGCCTTGGTTTTTGACAGTAGGAAGAGTCACTGTTCAAAGCGTGGTGGCCCTTCTAACTGTTTTAAAGGGTCTCCTGAGATCCTTGTTTGAGTCCAGCTTAGACATGCGACACCGTATCCATTTGCACGGTCCTCCGAGAGCCGCGGCTGCCATTCTGCCCTCTGTCCCTCTTGCTTCGTGGTCGTGTCACCATGGACCTTATTCAGGCATCTGTAAGATTCCTTTTCTTACAACCCATGAAACTTTCTACTTTCATAAAGAGTCCATGGAATTTTTTTTCCCCTTATGAATCTGTGGGATTTTCTTCTCCCTAATACGATCGATCAATTCTTCTGTGAGGATCAATTCTGTTCTCTGAGTTTCTGTTACATGCCCTCAGAAGGACAAGAAGACGTTGCTATTTAAGCATTTTTAGTGATGTCACATTACCTTTTGTTTCTCCCTTAAATATGGTGTTGTGCTGTATTAGCCATCTATTGCCGTGTGTCAATATTATCACAAACTGAGCAGCTTAAGCAACATACGTTTATTACCTTATAGTTTTTGTGGGTCGGGAATTTAAGGAAAGCTTCCCTGGTTTCTCCGTTGAGGCTGCAGTAGAGGTGTCAGCCAAGGCTGAGGTCTTATCTCAAAGCTCACCTGCTTCTAAGTTCACATCATTGTTGGCAGGATTCAGATTCTTAGGGCCCGTCGGACCAAGAGCCTCCGTCCCTTGATGTCTGTAGGCCGGAAGCTGCCCCCCGTTCCTTGTCATGTGTGCGTCCCCTAAAACGGCCACTTGCTTCATCAAAATGTGCAAACCAAAGAGACGAGAGGGAAGTTTGCAATCTTAGGTAACGCAGTCACGGGAATGACATCCCGTATTGTTTAGAAGCCGTCGCAGGCTCACTCACAGTGAAGGGAGGGACGTGAGCCCCAGGAGATGAGATAATCGAGTGTCCGTCTGCCACACACGCTGCTTACTCAGTGTGGAAGCGTGAGCAGAGATGGCACTTAAGTAACATCCGGAAGGATTTTTTTTTTGCAAATCTACAAACCAAATCAGCTAGACTCTTTCTGCAGCCAATTTTTTAACCTTCCATGACTCCTGAAAATGTCAGAGCAATTTTCAAAAGTTTTTTAGCTCATTCCAGAAGACTCCGGCAAATTCCAGAATAATCTGGTTCTCCACCTCTTCGCTCTTGCGTGTGACAGGCCGCTCTAATTATTTTTGCAGCAGAATGCTGTACTCCGACCTGCCTTAAAATAGCACATCGGCCGTCTCAAACAGCTTCCCATTTCGCTCTTTCCAGTTGGTCCTTAAGCTGCATGGGTGGTGCGTGCAAACTTCTTTCCAGTTGTATATTCCTATACACAGCTTCTTCTAAACCTGGGAGCGTAGCCCTGCCCCTGAGCACCAGAGCAAGGCCCAGTTCTGTTGGGGATTTGACGCGCTGTAGCTTGGTGCTAGACACCTTTTATGTATATATTGCTGAACTCAGAAAAATTCAAGGGCACACCCAGGCTCCTTGCCACTGGATTGTTTTAAAGTTTGAATTTGAGTATATTTACATAAGGCCTATTTGCTCAGGCTCATAAAGCCTCGCTACGCACTCCCTACTATCTTACATTTTTATATTAGGTGACTGGCCCCTGACCCCGGCCGGTGACCCTTCCTAGAGGAACTTGAGAAGAATGGCCACTCAGTAATGAGTTGACCACAATGAGATCTTTTATTTTCTGTCCCTCACCTATTCGTACCCTGTGATGGCTGATCTTCTGTGTCATCTTGGCTAGGCGATGGTGCCCAGGTGTTTTGGGTGACAGCCCTGCTTCCCAGGCCCCCAAACCCCTTCTGGGCTCCCCTCATCCTCCAGCCTCTTAAATAGCCCCTGAAAGGCTGACTCTGGTCATGGGAACCAAGCGCTCTCAGACTCAAGTCCTTTATTGAACTGAATTGGAACTGGGAAGCAGAGCCTGGTGCCATCTTCAAGGCAAATAGTTACCGAGTAGCTGCTGTGTGCTGGGTATTGTGTTAGGACTGGGGATGCAGGTGGACAAGATGTAAGCGGTGCTCCGGTCCTCCCTGCACAAAGCTGGCAGCCACGTGAGAGGGAGCCAAGCCGGTGAGCGAGGAGCTCATCCCCAGTGTCACAGCTTTCCCCCCACAGCTTCCTACCTTCCTTTGCTCCCGACTTGAATGGCTACCTGGCTGCAGGACAGCCCACCTGGCTGTGTCTTGACTTTCCCTGTGGGCACAGCTCTGACAGCTGCCCGGGGGACTTAACACCTGTCCAGGATGTAGCCCCTCCCTGAACCTCCTTCCGGCCCCTGGGATCCCTCCTCCAGCTTTCCTGACTTGGAGAGAGGCTCTAGCTCTCTGTTGAGATGAATCAGGCTTCGGTTTTCAGGGACCGCCACCTGCGTGGCCATCATTGGTGTGTGCAGGTGCCACCTGAGCCGCTGTCATTCACCTCACACAGAACAGCAGCAGAGGAAATGTTTGTGCACGAGAAGATTCCGAGATGGAGGCAGGACTCTCTTCAGGGCGTTACTAACTCTTGTTTATTAAGGCAGAAGATGGATCCAGAATGTGCTAGAATAGACCGGCTCTGCCTACGGGTTGCAGAGGCAGAGCGGAAGGCGGTGTCTGAATTTAGCTCCTTCCTTTCTCAGAATTAGAGTTTTAAAGTTTCTCAGAGCACACGGCTCGGTGGAAAGGTCGATGTCATCTGCTCACACCTGTCAGTTGTACAGCTGAGAACACGCGGGCCCAGGGAAGAGAGACGGATGCGGATGGCGGTTCCGCCCGGCTCCACGCGTGGTGCTCGTGGCCCCCGCCACGTGGCCTTGGCTTGCCCCGGGCTTGTCCTCCAATTACAAGTCTTTTTCGTGTGTCTTCTAAATAAATTCTCCCTTTTCTTTTTAATTTTCTTGAGAGAAAGGAAGGCAATAGATAACCTAATTTAGAGAAGAAGAAAGTAATCCCGAATCCTTTATGTTCAGGTTTCAAGAAACCCCATAAAACTTCTTTCCTCTATCCTTTTTTAAGAGTTTATTTTTTATCGTACGTTTCAAGTGCGCAACATTATAATTTGAGATCTACACACACTCCAAAGTAATCGCACCGAAGTCCAGTTACTCGTCATCACTATGCCTTCCTCGTTTCTTTTTTGTTTCAATTTGGATTCAGCAAAAGGAAACAAATGAACCAAGAACCAAAAACAAAACGAAAACAAAACCAAACGAACCAGCAGAGCCTTGCATCTCATCTTTTCAAAAGCTTGCTTCTTCCTTTTCTCTGTCTCGTCAGAGGTTGTAGCTCCCGAGAGACCATGAATGTATGCAATACACAAATACAGTAACAACAGTGAATTACCCTTTTTCTGGGTCTATAGATCTCTTCATCGTGGAATTTAATTTATAGATGGTCCTGCCTCAAAGATTCTGGAAGCGCGATAGAAAACAACATGAAAAAAGCAATATGCGTATTTAAAAAAACCCCTCAGAACAAAAACTTGATTTGTGCCTGGTTAGTACACACCCGACAAAAACCCAAGAGTAAAAGGGACAGAAACGGTGTCCTGTGGTCTGCGGGAGCGTAGGGGAGGGGCTTCCGGAGGAACGAGCCCCCCAAGGCCATGTTCTTTCCTCCACGCCTGGTCCAGCACTTTCTGCCTCCAGAAGGTCCCAGGAGAGGAAGGGAAGTCAAGGCAGGGCAGGAGGGGGAGGAAAGCGAGGCCACGTGCCGGCTCCTCCTTCTCTTCTCCGGGAACCTCGGGCACCTTTGTCACTCGTCTCTTTTCTTCCTTCCATGGTGCTCATCGAAAACCTGGCGTTTCCGCTTGCCTGCAGCGACAGCCCGTGTCCCACATGGTCTGGCCCCTGCCCCTCACTTCACAGTTCTCTCTCTACGGCCCCTGCTTTGCTCCCCAATGGCAGCCACCATGAGCAATCGGTCTGCCTCAGGGTGGGCCTGGTTCCTCAAATCTACGTCTGTAAGCAGAGAAAGCAGCATAACCACAGCCCCCGCATCTCAAAATGCCCACGACGACGAGGCTCACAGAGTGACACCAAAGGCGAGCTTTCTCGTTTCTGCGGCCTCTTGTTTCTGTCTCAGCCGATGAGTGTTGAGAGAGCTCACGTAACCTGCTCCCGTCCCTCAGCAGAAAGATGACAGGACTGTGCCTCTCTCTGTACGCCTGGCTTTTAGTGACAGGCGCCACCCACAGCAAGGGCTTGCAGAGGTGGGTGGGACTCGGTGTGTGCAGCTGTGACTTAACGCCAGCTCTGTCCCACGTCACCGTCCGAGGAAGAGGCATGAGTTTGCAATGAGTCCCTAAAACTTGGCGTAATGGCCGCGTGGGCCTAAGCGCCTACGAAGTGCCACCCACTCTTATTCCTGTGGATAGGTTATACTTTATGGATGGAGCAAAAGAAGCCCAGAGAGGCCACGCACGTCGCCTGTGGCCACACAGCTGTGCGGGTCTGAGCTGGGCGTTCACATCAGTCTCGTCTAACTCAAGGACCGTTTCTTTCTACTGCATCGTGGTGGGTGTCATGGAAACAGAGAGCGGCCGGGATCCCAGCCTTACCTCAGGGCTTAGATGCTGTTCTTTTCGCCCAGTTGCTTTCCTGCCCTGATGAGCTCGGAGCTGCCGCAGAACTATCTTTATACATTGTCTGGCGACGTCGGTTTCCAAAGCGCTTATCAAAAAATAATCATACCCAGAGAGCTCATCATTATAACACATCTTCTCATCTGTGCTTCCCAGGGGCTCTGGAATAGCATCGTTCGGCACGGAGCGGGGGGGCAGGTGTTGAGATTTTGTTAGCTTTTGAGAGCATTGTGAGAAATAAATGAGATGATGCTTGCAAAATGCCTAAAACAGTGCTTGGAATGTACGTTCTCAGTAAATATTTGGGCTGGACATCTTTATCACAGTGAACTCAGCAATACATTATTTCCCCGTCTGAGTTCACGGGGCAGGTCAGGAATCGTTCCCAGTGCTTGGGACACATCAGTGAATGAAACAAAGATTCTTGCCTGGAACGAAACAGAAAGGGATCTCTGTCTTTGGGAGGAAAAGGCCGACAGTCCCGATAAACGTGTGGGCAGGGTGACCCTTCCATGGGGCGGCGGAGGCGGGCCTCCCCGAGCCGGTGAGATGGGGGAGGGCACCACAGGGCCAGCGATGGGGCCTCTGCAGGAAGAGCGCCAGGCCCGGGGACAGCGAGGGAAAAGCCAGGGAGCAGGCACACGGCTGGGGTGTTGAGTCACCGGGAGGAGGCTGGGGTGGCTGCACCGGAGCGCAGAGCTGGATCTGGAAGGAGATCCAAGAGCTTCCGGCGGGGCGAGGCCTTAGACGTCGGCTCCAAAGAACTGCGAAGCCATGGCAGGGTCTTGGGCGGAGGGACACGCCGATATCGGTGATGTCCCCACAGGACCTCTTTGACAGCGGGATGGAGAGTAGATGGACCGTTTGGGGGGAGGTCGAAGCAGGGAGACCTCTGGGGAAGGTTTGCAGTAACCTCGGCAGACACCGACGCTCACTGGGACCTGGGACCTTGGGCTTGGGGCACTGAGGCGGGTCCCCGGGGGAAGTAACAATGGCCGAGACCCTGTGGCAGTCTCCTGCGTCACCTCTCCCAACCTGCACACAGAATTAACCTGTCCTTCGTGTCCCTGCCCCTGGAAACCTTTTAAAAAACAAAGCTTTGATAGATATATATACACAATGGAATATTACTCAGTCCTACGAAGGTCGAAATCTCGTTATTTGTGAGCATGATGGACCTAGAGGGTATTACGCTAAGTGAGATAAGTCGGACAGAGAAAGACAAATGCCACTTATATGTGGATGCTAAACAAACAAAACAAATCAAAGCAGAAACAGACTCGGGGCTGTCAGAGGAGAGGGCTGTGGGCAGATGGGTGAATGAGGTAAAGGCGAATAAGCTAGTGAGATAAGTCAGACAGAGAAAGACAAACACCACTTATATGTGGACGCTAAACAAACAAAACAAATCAAAGCAGAAACAGACTCGGGGCTGTCAGAGGAGAGGGCTGTGGGCAGATGGGTGAATGAGGTAAAGGCGAATAAGCTATAGACTTCCAGTTATAAATAAGTCGCGGGGATGTAAGGCACAGCACGGGGAACGTAGTCGATGATACCGTAATGGCTTTATACGGTGACAGAGGGGCGCTAGACGTCAGGGCGATCGCTTCGTAAGTGATGATAATGTCGAATCACTGGGTCATACACCTGCAACTAATGTAATACTGTATGTGAGCGAGACCTTAAGTAAGAACAAAAAAGCCAGTTTCCTGACGTTTTATCTTTTCCCCTGCTCCGGCTTATCTAACTGCTTGGCTTCGTCCGTGTCTGTGCCTGGAGCACAGATCTGGTGGCACTTAAGATTCAGGAGGAAGCAGAGAGCCAGGGGGTTGGCCAAGTGCCGTGAACGTCCTGGCCGCCTTCAGAGGCACCTGCCGCACTGGGGGAGAACGAGAGGGCCAGGCGGATGGTTCTCGGGTGGCCTCTGCCTCACGCGAAGCTTGCCATCTCCAGATGTGAATTCTTGCAGAATGAAAACTCACTGAGCAGCTATACCCCCTGGTCACAGAGCTGGCCACTTTGCTATAGCCCTCACGGGGACACTGTGATGAAGGTGCAACCATCTCCGCTTCGGAAAGAAGGAAATGAGTCTGAGGTCGAACACCTTTCCAAGGTCAGCTGGTCACTGGCAGTCTGGGAAAGCTTGAGGTTTAGTTTAACAGAGAGTCAGTAATGAGACCTTCAGCATCGGACCTGCCAGGGGAAGGGGACATGAGTGTGGTGTCCCCTGGGTTGGCACTGCCGTCGTGGGGTGACTCGAACTGCATGCACGGCAGAGCTGGTGGTTAAAACGGCAGGGATTTTAAAAGCCAGTTGCTAAACACCGTCATTAAAAATTAAATTGTATAAAATTACAATGGAATGAATTATATGAAAAACAGAGGCAATAAACCCTCGCAACGCTCCGCTTCCTAATAATTTTGCTGCAGTTTGTTATTAGCTGTCGTCTGGATGCTGTTTGCGTGTGATGGAAATAAGCTGGCGTGGATTCTTCCCAACTCCTCGTTCAGCGACTTCACACTGCTGGTGACTTCGGCCATGGCAGGAGCATTCACACCACATGCTACAGACCAGAGTTCAACCTTTCGCTTTGTCAATAGACTAACTTACGAGAGCGATGGAGGGAAAGCTGATAAAGCAGATTTAATTGAAAGCTGTGTCATATCTGTAGGGGCGACACTGTGAATAGCACAAAACCCGAGGACACGTTTTCCCAGTTTTCAGCATTATTTTCTGATTCGACGAAGAAGTCGCTCTGCTGCCATCACTGCTGCCAGGGAGCGTCACATCTGTTTTACTCATGAACGTAAAGGGAAGGATCGATCCCTATCGGTGTCAGAACTGTACTCATTTGTCAACTGCAGGCGTGGGTTGGGGAGTTCAGCAAAAATCAAAATCGTTCTGTGAGAATCAATGGGCTATATAGAAATTCACAGTAAAGAATACTGCATATGTCATTATTATTTATAAATTACATACCGTACATCCTTTATTTCTTTAATATTTATAACCAACTTGTGTGTGTGTGTGTATGCATATTTTTTCCCCAAAGAGCTGTTTATTAAACATTTATAAAATTTACCGAAACACCACACTGGCTAACGCACCCCGAACCATTGCCATTTGTGGTGCCCTGTCGAGGATGAGGTCAGCTTAGGTGCCAGAAATAGCTGGTATATGGCCCATCTGTGATTAGACCCTGGGTTTCTGACTCAGGGCAATGATTTTACTGTCCTGAGTCACATGTTTCTCATCTCTAAAGTGGGGTGCATAATAATGGATTAGTCCTTCTGCAGCTATACCCGCAGATAGACCAACACCCATGGATGAGGGCTGTAATTCCTTCTCGTAACACCCACCTCTCTCCCAAGGCAGACCCCAGAGCCTTTTCCT
>NW_006441953.1:28677863-28678173 GCF_000325575.1 Pteropus alecto | reverse complement strand
TCACCTGTTGGGAAAATAAACCCGCTCTGGTTTTGGGAGCTTTGGGTTTTCGAACCCATTCGTCTCCTGAGCTGCTGCCAGCAAACCAGGAATAGACGTCAATGGGAGATGGATGGAGCCTTTGGGACGGCGTCTGGGTCATCAGAATGTGGTCAAAAGCTGGCTGGAAATAAAACGAAGTGTCCTGAGCTACCTACCGTCTTTCTCAGACCACCCCGACTGCTCTGTGTGACGATGGCCTGGCGAATTGGTTATTAGAATTAGTTTCACTTCTGCAGGAAACACAAGCGTATGGGGTGGGGTGGGGGTG
>NW_006441953.1:28657372-28677851 GCF_000325575.1 Pteropus alecto | reverse complement strand
TACCCAGCAAAGAAAGAAAAGGAAAGTAAATAAAAATGGAGGGAAAGACGGGCTTCAGCATTCTGAATGGGTTGGGATGGAATTCTACACTCTCCAAAAACGAGAAAACAAACAAACAAACACATCCAAACACGAATGAGTGAGAACGATGTTTAACGGCGGCGTGCTTTACATGCAGAGTCTCAGGTCATCCTCCCAGACCGCCGGTGTTCGGAGGCCCATTTTGCAGGTGAAGAAACTGAGGCCGACGCAGGCGAAACCCCTTGCCCTGTAGTGACAAGGGGGAGCCGTAAGCCCAGCTTATTCCCGTTTGGCTCGAGCTCTGCATTCTTTCCACGGCTCCCGCTCTGCATAGTCACCAGCCGTGTCTCAGGGCTATGGAAAGACGGAGGCTCAGTAATTAGCCCTGGTTTCCTTCCCACACGAGGGTGTGAGAACTCTCTAGCCTGAACACTCCTGCGTCCTCTGTGGCTTTCACAGCCGCGGGGTGGGGGGGACCATTTTACTAGAATTCTGTGACTTTTTTTGGGGGGGTGGGGTAGAAACCAACTGTTTTATCCTTTTTAACAACGTTTTTGTGCCCAGGATGTCCACTGATACCAGAAGCCCACGTATAAAGTCACTCACTCAGGCACTGACTTAACCGTCTCAGAAGTGCTGTTGATTGTACCCGGAGCTGCTCGGCCAGGCTCTCGCTAACCTCCACAGCCACCCCAATTTCATTTTCCCATAAAGGCACCCCATCCACCATGCCCGTGGTACACAGCACCTCAGACCCGTGGACTTTCTCCTGTCCAGGCTGTAGAGCTCCCCACACTTCCTCGGCCAGTTACTTCTCAGTCATCTTTCAAAACTGAGATCCAGTTCTGCCTCCTTGAGTAAGTCTTACCCGCCCGCCCCCTCAGGTGGCTGTACCCTGGCTCTGGTGGCCCTCTGCTTACTTCTCTCCTAAGGCTTAACGTATGAAACTGTGACTGCGGGCTTGTTTGCCCATCTGTCCCTTGGGAGAATCCTGGAGTGGGCAGAAAAGTAGCAATATATCTTGAGACAGGGAGGTTCTTGAGAGTGGGGGACACTATATCTCATTGGCTTCTAATTCTTAGCCCCGAGAGCAGTTCCTGGCACATAATCAATATTTATTAAACAGTTGTGGGATAAAGCGGGGATGAATAAGTCTATAACGCAATCTGAGAAAGCTAAGTGTCATTGGGGCCTTTCCATTATGGGGTCCTTTGAGTCAAGGGCGTAATCGTTGCTACGCAGAGTTGAGCCCCGTGTCGGAAGTGATCCGCATCCAGTGAGGACCCAGGAACGTTAGCCACTGGACTCTCTGGGGCTTGAAATCATTCTATTCTTAGACTGCCTAAACCAATGTCAGGTAAGTTGTCATCATTCTTCTCTCCAGGAAGATGTTTTAGAACAAAATGTCAAGAAGAAGATAATCACGTATTGACAAGTGAAGGATACGGCACTTTCTAATTGGGGTCTGGGGTCTGCAGTTTCCCACTGAACTTTCTTTCTGTGCAGCGAAGAATTTCCTGTCGGCAGGCTATTGTTCCATGATTAGAGGCTGGGGAGCAGGTAACCGGTGAACAGCCCTATGGGTAATTGGACACTGCACTGATTTTCACAGCGGATCAGTGCGGGCCACTTAGCCCAGGGTTTTCTGACTGTGATGCTGAGAAAACTTATACCTCTGAAGGGCTCTCAAATGACCTTTCATCTCGGCAAAACAGGACTTGGAATGCGAATCTAGGTCATAAAAACAAGTGGTTTGGGAACAATAGCTGTTTAGAGACTAGGAAAAGAAGCTTTTGTTTGCAAAGGAGAGTCCTTAATTCTAACTATTGAACAAGATTCCGGGAAGTAGAAACTACCTAAAAGTTCTTGAATTCTCTTCTTTTATTTGGTAAATGCCACACGAATCGTTCGGGGCCTCGCCAATCTGGAACCCAGGCTCGTACTAGATACCATTCCCATTTCACAGCTGGGAAAAGTGAGGCTCGGAGTCGCCCAGCTTAAAAGGGGTGATCCTGGGAGGCAAACACGGGGTGTCCGACTTCAAGCCCCATGTTCCCCACAGATTCTCATGCGACTGTCTGTTCTCGGGTTTTTCTTGGACCCCTCTGAGAGCTTGCCATTCGTGAGGAGACGTGACCGAGCAGTAGCTCGTGGCTGCCCGTGACATCAGTGCCGGGGCCCCGACCCCCCCCGCCCCGAACAGGGTCTCGGCACAACCCTTGGTCGAAATACCGTGGGGAAGGAAGGGGCCTTCACACTGTGGCACAGATGTCTCCCCCACACACGCTAGAGGCTTCCACCAGCTCTCTATTGCGAAATAGCACGACTTTGGCATTGAAACCGCTCGTCAAAGTTTGGTGGCAGGAGCCGGGGACAACTGCGTATTAGAATCTATGCTATGAAGTTCACCGATTTTAAGTGTGCACTTGAATAACTTTTATTACGTATGTTAGATCTGCATAAAGTTATTAAAATATCTGTACTGTACACAGTTCCCATTCCAGAGACCCTCCTGAACTCATTTAGTTCAGTGCTTAATTTAATGAGCGCCTGACTTTAAGGGTTTTTAGAGACAGACAGCTGGGTTGGAGAGGGTTAACCGAGAGCCAGCCCCGAGACTCAGGGCGCACAAAGAGACGAGCCCCTCGTAGGCAGTCCCTTTAATAAAGCTTCGCTCGTTTCTTCTTTCAAACAGATATTTGCTGCGCGCCTTGTCAGTGCCTTTGGGCGAGTATAATATGGTGGTTGGAGTAAGAATTCCGGGGTCCGACTGCCTGGGTTCCAGTTCCAGCCCTTGACCTGATGGTTGTGTCGACTCAGGAAGGATCGGTGCCCATTCCAAAGCCTCGCGTTCCTTGTCTGTAAATCAGACGCAGTCCCCGTCCCTAGGTCACCAGACACTTGAAACGACAAAGTAAAATGGTGCCTCGCGCCTTATAAGCACTCGATGAATTTTAGATATTGATACAATACTTAAAAAAAAATTGTGCCCTGACCTCTAGGGTGTCTCAGCTTAGAGGGAAGACAGGGACACGGACCAGCGGTTCCAGGTCGGTGCAGAGGTGCTGTGACGTGGGCTCTCTAGCCCCTGCAGAGGGGACCTGGTCCTGGAAAACTGTCTGTGGAACCCCAGATGTCGCCGTCTGGATTGGAGGGACGAGAAGGGGACCTGGTCCTGGAAAACTGTCTGTGGAACCCTAGGTCAGGAGGACCGTGAAGAGGAAGGAAGATGGATGAATGTCCCACTTAGCAAAGTATGTGTCTCCCTTGAAACGCGGGACGTGGAATGTGCCTAAGACATGCGTTTCTGTGAAACGGGACAACCCAGCTGTTTGCGTGCTTTCTCTGTTCCCTGTCCTGGGTGGGACAGGGGACAGCCCAAGCGGGTTTACAGTATTTGAGTAATTTGGAGCATTAGAGCTGGGGGCGCGTCAGTAAACGCTGGGATAGGCAAGCACAATTGTGCTTTGCTGGACTGTAACTTCAAAACGGATTGAATGATAGATGTTCCACGAAGAGAAGCAGCAGCCTACTGTCCAGTGGATTTGTTTAACCCGCTGCTTATCGAACACAGCAGGCATACTTCCTGCAGGACTTCTCAGTACCTTTAATATGCTGGCAAGCATCGTGAAACTCGAAGGAGTTTGTCTTGCTTCCCATATTATTTGGAGATGAAACAGCCCATTTATTCTTCTATAGAATGTCGGAGACTGTTGTTCAAAGGAACACACACTGGGAACGTGACTCCATCCAAACTCCTTGTTGGTGTTGGGGGAACTGCCCTGGCATGGGGACTGGAAGCGGCGGTCCCGAGGTCTCCAACCCAGCTGGTGGCAAGCCCAGGCTGGACTCAAGCTTCCCTTGGTTCTCCTTCACTGATGGCAAGGCACTGTCTTTCTTGGCCGCTTCTAGAAGAACGAGGTGCTGTAGTTTTACGGACAGTAACTTAATAACCATCATGATATTTTGAACGTGAATGTGTCTGTCGCCCCATGAGCTCCAGGTACACCACGAACACAGCTCCAGGATGCCCTCGACATGGAGATCTCCCATGTAGGGAGCTGTAAAACCACCCAAGACTCTTCTGAGACCAATCAGCCCGGCCCTGGGGATGTGGGGCAGGGTTCGAAGGTTGCTTTACAGGGGGATATCAGCCAAGAAAGCAGAGCTGCCTGCCGCTCTGCAGAGGGAGGTGTCCCCTGCATAACGGGAGAGAGCAGAGGCGAACGTGGCAGGTTGACATCACCGTGAGCTTATTTTAATACTTTGAGTTTGCTTCTCTCGCCGCTTTTATGCTGAGGTTGGCTCTGTGGGGCTCATCTCTCTCTTTCCAGTAGACTGTTTTCTTTACGCCCAGTGAGATCACTTATGATCGCTGGAAATGGAGTGCCAGGCATTCGTTGTCCTAAGGGTGTGTGTGTGTGTGTGTGTGTGTGTGTGTGTGTGCGCTGTGACGGGCACGTGTGTGTGTGTGCGCGCGCGCGCGCGCGCGCTGTGACAGGCAGAGGGACAGAGACAGAGAGAAGCCTGTTTCCTTTTGTTGATGCCACGCTGGGTCTGTAACTGTTTAAACTCCCACAACATAACCGAGGGCCGGCTTGGAATTGGGGAGGGGGCTCTAATCTGCGGGAGAAGGGTCATCTCATTCACAGGAAAAGAAGCCAGCATTTGCGACCCGCTCTGTCCCAGGCACGTTCATGTCAGCTGCTCAAGTAATTTAATCTTCACAGAAATATGTGGGCATGGGAGAGTCTCGTCTTCCAACTGTTCGGGGGACACCTGCGACCTGTCCCTGTGTTCTGGTGGGCGGGCGGTGACGCCGTCTGCAAACCCAGGCCTCGCCGCCCGAGCTCACGCCTTTTGCATTGTGCGGCCAGCATGGGCAGCTCCGCCTCGGTCCTTGCAGAGTCTTGGGGAACGAGAGCCCCCCAGGTCTCCGTTTCTACATCTATGAAATGAGGGTTCCTCCGAGGGCAACGGTCTATTTTTTTTTTTTATCTGTAAGAGGCGCATATTTTGGGCAGGCGGTTCCTGCCTCTACCTTCTTCCCACAGGACCGGCACTAAACCCGAGCTCTGTGGCTTTCGTGCCTTCTCCTGTTACTCTGTGTGGTCACCTACTTGACAACAACTACGTAGCTGGCTATTCACTAACATACAGTGTTAAGTTGGGCTTGATTTACCACTTGGGTCCACGGCTGGAGTTGTGGCAGGTGCTCCCGGTGCCCCACCAGACCTCCTTTCCTGAGCCAGTGTGCCCCGCTTCTGCGGCTGGGGAGTGACCACTAACGACTCACATCTGCATCCTCTTCCGAAGGATGGCCTTTCACTCATAGGTGCCCCCTGGCCTGGTGAAGCGCCCCCTGCAGGCCTCCCCTGCCAGCACGCCCTGGCGTGTCACTCACACGCACCTCCCGCCTCGGGCTCTGCTTCTGGAGAAGTGACACAGGGCACAAGTCTCTCAGACAATGAGATGGATGAGGCAGGTACCACCCCCCACCCCAACTCCGTCTCTCGCTTGGCTGGCATTCCCACACCCCCTTTCTTGACTCTCCTCCAATCCTTTTCCAGACAACAACCTGCAGAAAGGTTGCAAATGAATATTTCTTTACGTAAATCCTGTGCCTAGAAACTTGCAGGGTCTTCTCCTTCTCTGAGCAAAGGCCACGTGGACCTGCATGGTTCCAGGTGGCCACTGCAGCTTTACCTCGATCTTCCTCCCTCGCTCGGGTGACGCTGACCTGACTTTTCCTCAAAAAAGGCCGTGATTCCTGCAAATTCAAGGTCTTTCTCCACGGGGTTCTCTCAAACAGGAAGTTTATTTATGTTCATTCTTTGCTTAGTCTTGCAATCGTCCTTCAGATTTCAACTCAAGGTTACATTCTAACTCAGATGACTCTCACAGCTGTCCCTGGACTTATCGTAGTTTGCAAGTACGTATTTGTGAGATTACTGACTTTTCTTTTTCTCTCTGGATTAATGTTAAGTTTCTAAAACGCAGGGTTTGTTTCTCAGTGGCTCGCCAGGATATGACAGCCCCAGAAAGACGCTTGGGACTTTGCAGAATGGAGCAGGGGACAAAAGCCTGTGGGGTGGAGGGGCTCTAGGGGCTGGAGGAGATGGACTCAACCCCTAGCTCCCTGGGACCCTCCGTGTGGTCCTGGCCTCGGTGTCCTCATCCTTCAGTGAAGACGATGGAGCCTGCCTTGCTCACAGGCTTGTGCAAAGAGCCTCACTCAACAACGGGTGGTTATTACTAGAGCTAACCTGGACTTTAGGGACGAAGCATGGGGTAGGTCACTTTTCCACCACACACCAGCTATCTGAGGACCAGGGCGAAAGGGTGTTCCCTTGGGAGGCCCCCTGGTGTTGCACCCACCCCGCAGACAGAAGCAGAGGCAGACGCATCAGGGGTGAGGAGGCGCCAGCGTCTGTCCAGGCTGTGAGAGGGGACACCCAGACCTACAAAGCCAGCCTCAGGGGCTTTCACCTCTCCGTGAGGAGACCCCCCCCATCCCCGTGTCTCATGAGCCCAAGTAGGTTTTGAGGCCACTCCTTCCAAACGTGGCCGCGAGGGGACAGTGGCTCCCGCCCGGCCTGCTCCTTGGCAAGGCCTTCCAGAAGCAGAGTCACATGCTCTCTCATGACTTCGGAATCACAGCCTCCGCAGGAAGCTCTGGGCATCCATTGTTTCCCAAAGCTTCAGAAATATTTCATAGAAACTGTGAAAACAATAAACAGCCCCACGTGGCGCTGCGGGCACTGCCGGCCCGCCCTGCGCATGCGCGATGTTTGAGACCCGGGGCGGCCCGGAGTCAGAAACGCGCAGACAGTGACAGCAATTAAGAGACACAGGTAGGATCCCCACCCGGGACGCGGATCATCTTGTACGAAAATCCCTCGGCCTGTGGACGCTGATTAAAAATTATACGTCTGAGCTGAATTGGGTTTGTTTCTGTCCATTCTTCCCAGGAGCCTACTCATGTCTTTTGAACGAGTTTGCCTTTAGACAGCACTTGATGGTTGACAACTTACTATGACATTTACGAGCCCCGTTTGGACTCTGCGACTACTCCGTGAGATAAGCAGAGGGAGGCCGTCACGACCCTCATGGTGAGGGGCGGAAAACAGAGACCTCGGAGCTCCACGGACGCCTAAGTTCTCACAGGTGCCGGGTGGCAGAGCTGGGCTTCCAACCGCGGCCACTTAATCAGTGACGGCCCCCCGTTCCTTCTCACTCAAAGCCCCACCCTGAGCTGTGGCTGGTGGATTCAGGAATTATGGAGACACCCGCTCTCCAAATAGACTGAACTCTAGGAAGAGAGGAGCCAAAAAAATTAATTATAGCAACACGGTGGGAATGGGAAGGGTTATCATCCTTTCCCCCCGTACCCCACATCCCCACTGCCTACCCACACGATCTCATAGGCTGGGCTGAGCATCCCTCCTTCTCATTCATTCATTCATTCATTCACCTATTTGCCCATTCTCTCATTTATTTATACATTCATGCACTTTTTTTTAGTAATTGCATCAATAAACCACATTTATGGGGTGCCTACTGCAAGCCACATGAGCCCCATTGTCCTACGTATGCCACAGCGGGGAGTTCCTCAAATAGGTAAGCAGAACTGAGGCTGAGGCTCACCTCCGTGCACACCTGTCTCCGTGCACATCTGCCAAATGGATGAATAGATGGACGGGCAAATGAATAAGAGTTGTGATCAAGGTATTTACAGAACGTACAGGAGAGAAACACAGAGAAATGCCCCCTCCTCTCTGCCATGCCACATCCATGGAGCCAGACGATTCTCTGGGGAATCAGCGTTTCCGCATCCACTCCCATTTCCCATCCTAGCACCATGACGGCCTTCTCTTCTGGCTTTCCATTTACCTCCTGCTCGTCCTGATGTCTAGCCATTTTGGGGTCAACAAGATGAGGTCAGCTCCTGAAGAAGTCTACAGAATATAAGCACCGTCTGAGTGACCCCTGCCCGGAGTGTATTGATCGAACAGCATCTCCAGGCTGCCTCTCTCATAAAGGCCGCGCTCCAGCCGCCCCTCGTAGGCTGCCATTTAATCGTGCTCTGCTGTCGGATGGGCAGCAGTGGGTAAAGCAGAAGGCTGGAAACCAGAGACGGGTGGGGGAGGAGAGAGACGTCGCCTCTGCCGCAGATGCTCAGACGAAGAAAAGGGAAGGAGGTGGCTGGAGAGGAGAGATCACAGCTACCGGGAGCTGGAAAATAATATGAGAACATCTGGTCTACGTCTACACCTAGATCATCTGCCTAATCTACCTGTGTATCTAGCTATATAAATCTCTCTCTCTCTCATCTATCTGAAACAGGAGCTTGCAGTAAAGCACATCATTTTTTTTTAAAAATTATGCAACGCTTTCAATCATCTTGAGTTACCTGTCTTTGTAATTCACTCCAGCCCCGTACGGACGATATCGTGAGCCCTCAAATGAAAGGGTGATAGAGGAGAGAGAGGGAAATAGAAGAGGGAAAAGGGAAATAGGGCAACTGTAGTGTCTGGAATGAGACAGCTTCCTATCTCCTTTCATTCTCGAAACCCCTCCGTGACCCAGAAATTATTTCTCCGTGTTAGTGAAGCTCTGTCCTTCAGGGGTCCCACGGGTAACGGACAGTCGAGGAAGGAGCCAAATGTGTCTGCTTCCGAGGTCTTTGCATTCAAACCCGTAGCCTCTTTTTCTGAGTAGAGGGCTCGATATGTATGACGCCTGATTTGCAGGGTGACTTGCTGTACGACTGGTGGTTGCATGGACAGTCCTCGTACAGGGCGGCGTCCATCATTCTCCAACTGAACGCCTGACGAGCATCTAAAAATTAAAATGTCCACAAACCTAACTCTTATCTTTCAAATCTCCACCTCCCCGGGCTTCCTTGGTTTAATTTCTGGCACTTTCTTTCGCCCAGTTGTGCAGCAGGGGAGTCCAGGGGGCATCCTTGACCATCCGATGCTCCCAGACCAAGCCATCCCCGATCTTGGAGAGTTTCTCGCCAAACTATCTCTTGGGTCTGTCCAGTCCTTTTCCTGTGACCTCCACCACACCCGCCATCACTTCGCCTGTCTCCTGGTTCGTGAAGGGTATGGACGATATCATGAGCCCTCATCAGGGCTCCACGTAAAGGTGTATGAAAGAAGCTGACTTTGCCCCAGCATCTGCACAGCGTGTCGTGTACATCCCAACGTACGACTCTCATTTACATACCTGGCTTTCGTGTGACTATTGTGGAGTATGTTTCCTCTACCCTATTGTAATGATGCAAAGGCGGGGAGCTACTCTCTGCGTCATGCATCCCTGGGCCTAGCCCAGTGTCTGGCAGTTCATTTCCTCTTCTTTCGAGAAATGAATGTTTTTGGTACACGTTGACCTTACTTTTCAAAGACAACGGATTCCCTGTTTATCTTCCACGACGCTGCTACTGTTAAGAAATTCATGCCACATAAACCACGCGACAGTCAGCGTTTTAATTCGCTTTTCACATACAGACTCTCCCTTTTGATTTCTACCACTTCGCACGCTCACGCTACTTTTGCATTCGTCACATATCATGAACTAAATAATATTTAAAAACCGCCTCCAACTGCGCTTGAGAGGGCTGCTTTATGCTGTTAATTACGGCACCACCCTCATCGCCTTCGCTGGTGGGCTGTGGTTTCCCCGGAGGATCTGATGAAAACGAGCATTTACTGAGAACTTCCTCCGTGCGGGGTGAGATGTGAACACTTTGTCCACGTTCTCGCCTTGAATTCTCATTCCGCACGGGGGAAGTTTGACTGTGATTGCAGTTTGCAGGTGAGGGGAGCGAGATCGGCAACTTGATGGCAACGGCCTGCCTCACGCAGGAATATCCGAGCCTCCCACTAACTCTCTTCCCTCTGGACCAGGGTGCCCCCTTGGATGTCTGCAAGTTCTTGAGGACCAAGTTTCTACTATCTTCCTACGCCATGCTTTGGCATCTGCTACACATCATACTGCACGGTGGAAACGTAATTGGGCGGAAAGATGCAAAGCATCTACCCCACAGAGTAGGGTAACAAGATCGGCAACCTCAATATAAGAAGGACTGGACAGCATTCTGCTTTCAATATTCTCTGTCCTTTGCTCCCTGTGTCTGTTCTTTGAGGTTGGTGGTGACGGGATCGGTTAAGCAATGTTGGATGCTCTGTCACATAAAGAGATGACAGCTGTGTTTTTGGTGCGCATGTTCCCATTAATATTTAGGACAACTGAGGTGGTTAGAACGAGAACTTCCGTTTTACAGATAAGGAAAATGAGACCCAGGGTGGATCAGGTACCTTTCAAGATCATGCAGGTAGACCTGGGTCCAGACCGATGGGCTAACCCTGAGCCCGGTCCCCAATTCTTGTGTGGCAATCTCGCTCCTTGGCCAACGCTTGCATCTTGAAGGGGCCAGAGCTCTGAGAAAGGAGGTGGAAGCCATGAGGGCCTTCAGGAGAGGCCTCTGAGAACAGAGGGGACACCGAGGAGAGACTAAGGGAGGAAGGCTGAATACGTGCCCCAAAAAAGTGGCCCACAGGAGGCTTTGGATATAAAAAGAAATGCCAGGGCAGTCGCTGTGGGAGGTGTTTTACAAGGTGTTCCCAGATCAGTGGGCAGGCCCAGAGAGCCCACGGTTTCCCCACCAGCTTGCTGTGTGCGATCAGCCCTCGGGAACCTGGGGAATGGAGCTAAAGTTAATTAGTTCTATTTATTGCATTTGCCTGTCATTTCCTCTGCAACTCAAGCTTGACGCTTTCTACCTCTCCACGTTTGATCTAATGGAAGAGAAAATAACGTGCAGCCTGGGTTCTGCCTACTGGGCTTACTGCTCCCCAAAAGACTGTTTTTAGCGCTAATTACTTTAAGGATTTTCAGTTGCCCTACTGCTTCTCGGGGGCACCCCCACGTCTCCAGCTTCCCAGTCAAACTTTAGTTTCGTGAAACATCTGTCACTTCTCAGCCTCCTGAAGCTTCTTTGCTTCCTTCCCGTGCAGGCTCAGGAGAACAATGTGACTTCCCTCTTCAGGTTCATTCGGATGAGTGAAAGTCATTCGAGAGAGAATTCAATTGCTCGAAGGAACTTTGATAAAATGCATTGTTGCACTGGGCATTCTTCAGGGGAGAGTACATTCCTTTTGTGGCTTAAAGATGGTTTGGTTGTTATCATCATTTTAAAGATTAAGAAATTGGAAATCTTATAGGTTAAACACCTCTCTCCTAGTCACATGGCCCGGAGGTGTCAGGGTTAGAGAATAGCAATACATGTCTCCGAAGCCTGTGTTCTTTCTTCCAGACTAGGCTGTCTAGACAGCATCAGGCATCACGAAGTGTTGCCAGGGGAATGGAAAGGGCACATAAGACATTGTCCCTGCCTACAAAGTGGGAGACAAGTGTGCAAACCACTAACTCCCACACTGGTACGAATGCCATGCTCATGGTATGTGGCATGTGATGCACGAGAAACCAGAGATGAGAGGCAGTAATTCTGATCAAAGGTACACAGGGAGACGTCTCAAGCAGTAGTGTGGGTTGAACTGTGTCTTCCAAAAAGATGGGTTGAGTCTCTGCAGATGTAATTAAGATGTTGGTTGAGTTCATACTAGAGTAGGGTGGACCCTTAATCCAATATGAGTAGTGTCCTTATAAGAGAAGAGACACAGAGATAGATGCACAGGAAAACACCATGCGAAGACACAGACACATAGACAGAAGGCCACGTAACCATGGAGGCAGAGTTGAGGGTGATGTAGCTACAAGTCAAGAAATGCCCAGAATTGTCAGCAACCACCAGAAGGTAGGAGCTCAGGTGTGCAACCAACCAGTAGGAGCTCAGGTGTGCAGGTGAAGAAATGCCCAGAATTGTCAGCAACCACCAGAAGGAGCTCAGGTGTGCAGGCAGGAGAGTGTAGGCCACGAGGTTCAAGTCCTAGATTGGCACTGAGTTTTGAAGGCTGGAGTTTATCAGGGAACCTTGCAGCTAGGCGGGACCACGCGACTATTCTGGACAATGGAGTGTGAACAAAAGGAAAATGTGTCATCACCTCCTAGGACTCTGCCCACCAGTCCCAGACACCTGATCCAGGTGTTGAAGCTACAGGTGTGAGGCCTGGATCCCTGGACCACCGAATGGGAAGGCTCTGCCCTGGAGAAGTGCCTGCTCACAACACTTGTGTGAACAAAATAATGGACGTTTATGTGATAGCGACCGATCTTCCTAGGGTTTGGTCGTTACTGTAACAAATGAACAAATCCGTATTTCAGGCGTTTTTAGTGGCAAAACCTCAGAATCACACACAGGTCCTTCTTCTCCCAGAGACCGAAGAACAGGGCTATCCTTCCTCGTTACTGCCCGCTGCTGTCCACAGTCCCTTACACATATGAAGCCCTTGTTAATTAGCCAGAGAATTACACTAGAGTTGCTCGGGGCTATCAAAATCATTCCCTCTTTTCTGCCTGAGCTCCCTCTGCAAACCGGTGGCGGGTTCAAATCAAGTCACCGGTCTCTGAACTGGGCGCTGAGGGTATGCACCTCGTCATCCACACCATGGCTCGTCATCCGGTCCATGTCTGCACCTACACGTGGCGCCCGTGACACCACCGATTGCACGAAGACGTTCTTTTGCCGTGTGGACAGCTGCTCTTCCCTCTGCAGGATTCGAAAGCACGCCGGGAAAACGTGCACTATCACATGAGGCTGACGTGGAAGGGGACCATATACTAATTGTGTAAACACAATTTGAGAGTGACAGGGGTACTATCCATAATTAATCCAGGAAAACAGTATGGACTGTCTTGGGCACTTTGGGACACGTGGTCACCCTGCTCAGAGCTGGTTTTGGTGAAAAGCGGGTAACATGACGAAATGGAATTCAAGATTGAGGAGTCCAGGAACCAGCGTCTGTAATCTGGCTTTATTAATTACAGACTGCGAACTTGAACAAACTCCTTTACTTCCTGAGGTTAGTTGCTCCTTTGTAAATTGGGAAGAATGATGACAACAACTTCATGAAACTGTCTGTGAAATTGGACCATCGATTGTGAAAATCTATGATGCTTTAATTTATTATCATCATCCTTCCCGTCGGCACTGGCGTGATTATTGGTTGATTAAAGCTGAGGTTCTCTACCTGTGCTGCCTGCTAGCATCGTCTGGGAAGATTTATCAAGTAGATGCTGTATCGGTGTGTTTGAGCCGCTGTAACAGAGAGCCACAGATGGAGTGGCTCAAACAAGTTTATTTTACCTCAGTTTTGGAGGCTAGAAGTTCAAGATCAAGGTGTCGGAGGGGTTCTCTCTTCTGAGATCTCTTTTCTTGACTGGTAGATGGCCATCTTCCTCTCTGTCTTCTCTTCATCGTCCCTCTGTTCATCTGTGTCGCCCTTTTTATAAGGACGCCAGTCATACCAGATGAGGACCCGCTCTAAAGACCTCTTCTCCCTCTAATTATCTCTTTAAAGCATTTCTCTCTAAATACGGTGACATTCTGAGGTGCCGAGGGTTAGACTTCAACATATGAATTTGGAGAATGCTGACACAATTCAGCCCATAATAGATGTCTTCCCCACCCACAGAAACGCTGGTATCTTTCAAGGCCAAACCTCGTTGTATTGACGAAATTTCAAAAATCGTCTCACTCTGGTGAGTTAGAGTCAGGTCTGGCCAATGCAAAGCACAGTGTAGCATCAAATTTTAGGCTCTAATCACTCTGTTGTACAGTTGGAACTAAAATAATATGGTGTGTCAACTGTAATTAGAAAATAAATTAATTTTTTAAACAGAGGCATTTCCTGAGCACCAATGAGCCACCAAAAAAAAAAAAAAAAGAAGTTTATTTTTAGGCTCTTTCATGCACTGCCAAGTGAGGCTGCACGAAGCTGATGCAATGGGTCTGAGCCTTTTGCCCGGCCGGCCCTCTCCCGTTGGTGACGGGAAATGGTTTAGACAGAATGCCTTAGCACTGACACAATGAATAATACTTTGTCAGCGGCTCTGGCTCGCTGTGCAAAGCGCTTTCTCTGCTCAGGCAGCGCTCGGCGGGTCTTGGGGCTTGCATGGGCCCCACTGGGCTGGGCGGGTGGGGCTGCCCATCTCTCCCTGTGCACGGCTTCCTGCTTCGGGGCCAGCTGATGATGGGAGGGGCCCCCCACAAGTTCTCGGCGGGAGTTCCTCTGAGACTGGGTGCACTCATCAACGAAATGAGAAGAGACCTTCTGCATCTCATAACTCAACGTTGTCACAGAGAACACGTGAGACCGTGGATTGGTAGCTTCTAGATCTTCACCGTCCAATGCGGCAGCCACATACATCCTCATGCGGCTACCTAGGTTTAAATTAAAGTTAATTAAAAAAAATTCAGTTTCTCAGTTGCACTAGTCACAGTTTAAGGTTTTAATATCCACATGTGGCGAATGGCCTCTCTGTTGTATAGTCCAGACTTTGAACATGTCCCCTCCACCGTCCCAGACAGCACCGCTGGACAGGGCCACTGTCACGGGCTTCCTGAACCTTCTCACGAGGGTCATGGCTACCACTCCGGCGATGCTCAGGTTCTTCTGCGGCACGTGTGAAATAGAGCAATGAGGACTCGGCTCTGAAACGGCCCGATTTCTGAAGTCCGGGTTCTGTCCACTGTGGCACATGGCCTCCTATTTCCAGCTTGGATTGTTACCCATGGAAACACAGGTGACTCTCCTTCAGTCATGAGAGTCAGCGACGCTGGGGTCTGACTTGCAAAGCCATGAGTAGACTTTTGGCTCTGGGCGCCTCTGCCCAGGGCACTGGTATCCGGCTGGGGGCTGGGCTAAAACTTTTTGAAGAGGTCTTGAGGGGCTCTCTCCGCTTCTCTGCCTCTGTCTCGGTCTCTCTATTACACACACACACACATGCACACACAGTGCCTCTGTCTCGGTCTCTCTATTACACACACACATGCACACACGCACCTCTCCCGTATCATAATTCTCCTTCGATTGCCAACTGCTGTGCAACCTTAAACACGCTGCATAAACATTCTTCACTTCGCTCCCTTAATGAATCGGGAACCCTACGGCTCGGCTGTTAGTGCGTATCAGGAGGCTTGCGACGCAGCCTGCACGGAGCTGTACAGGACGAGCTGTTGCTATTGTTCTCATCCCTCCCTCATTGTGATTCTGCCTTCTCCCGAGCTCTGCAGGCTGCTGCTTCCCCAAGAACTGTCCTTGTCGCAGGAACTATAAACAGCAACGCGGAACCTACTTAGAGGCGGATGAAAAGCAGATGCTTGAAAGCAGCGGGGAGGACTCGCCTGGGAGCTTTGGCGGCGGCTTCAGAGGCAGACCGAGAGGGGGCCCCTGGAAGCCGGCCCTGCCTTCCCCTCACCTCTGAGCGTGTCAGGGCTATTTTTCACGTGAAAAATAAAATCAAGTATTAGATCAAAATGTATGATTTTTCGCCTTGGGTGTCTTTAAACTATAGGGGAAGGTGATCGTGCTTTCAAGCCTGATGTGGATCTCTAAATAGAGAATCGGCCTCCCGTGGGACAGCTGGGGTGGGTGGCCAGGGGCTTTGCTGGTGGCTTTGCTGGTGGCTTGCCGGAGGGTTTCACAGGCGCCCCGTCTGGGGAGGGCGGGCATGGGCGCGTGCGTGGTTGCAGCGGCCTGACTGAAGTTATACGGGATGGAGCGGAAGACTCGGGGTGGGCAGAGACAGCCAGACGGCTCCCAAAGTCTGCATCGCGGGTTAAACCTGGGTCAGCACCAGGGCTCGGCATGGCTTCAACGGAAAGCAAGGATTTCCGTGGGCGGAAGGTAAACTGCGGGTACCATTCTCACTCTAGGGGCTCCCCCGTCGCCCTGGGGATAAAGTACAGCCTATGCCAAGACTTTCTGCAGTGGATCCGGGGGTGAATAACATTCTGGTGCACGTGCCGTTTATCTTCTTCATCCGTTCGTCTGTCAACGGCCGTTTGGGTTGTTTCTATAGCTTGACTATTGTGACTAGCGCTGGAGACCTCCGGCCAGAAAAGGGAGCAGCGTGGGTAGCAAAAGGAGGCCATTCCTCCTCAGCACCTTCCCCGGTCCACTGCCTCCCTGGGCTCCTGCCCCAGCCCGAGATGGGTGCGGGCACCCCGCACTGTCCTCTGTCACGCGCTTGCTGTCTCCGACAGCTAATGACGCGGTGTGAGGACACGCCGAAGGGGCGGTTGGCGGTGTGCTCACGTCACCGTCGCCGGGGTCTCGTCAGTGCCCAGCCTGGGACAGAGCGTTCACTGGGTACCTGCAGAGTGAATGCGTCTGCTGCAAGGGGACTCCTAGCTCGATTGTTCTAGGATTCTAGCATCTCTTGACATTTCGATTCTTCTCCTTTCTGAGGGCAAGAACCTTGTAAATTCTCATTATTAAGCAGAAGTGACGCGGGTGCTGATGTCAGATATAACTGAGTTTACATATTTAACTTCTAACTTTGGAGACGATGATATATTTAACCCTCATTTAATTCTTAGGATGATCCTGCGACATATGATTGTACCAGGCACACAGGGGGCACTTTACACATGGCACGCACGTGGACATACACACAGACACGCTCAGACACACGCTACGGTTGATCGTATAGAAACCCGTTTGGAAATCTTCCAATTCTAACTGCGTGTCTGCTGACTTTCATGCTTTCTTAAAATACAACCCAAAGTGAGGCTGGACTCGAGGCTGAACTCTGCAAGGTTAAGGTTGATTTTTATACCCAGAGAGCTTTGGAAGAAGAGACAGTCTGTGCACGTAAGTGTCAGCTCAGGAAACAGACCCAAACTTGAAGTGCCAAGTGAAATGGTCCAATGATGAGTTTCCGCGACACGTTCCCCACTTTAGAGCACACGTGCCCAGGCAAATCGTTTTGTCAGGAAGAAGCTGTCACTGTCGGTGAACCTGGCCCGTGGAAGGCAAGTGGAGGAGACAGAAGTCGGCCACCAAGCCGTGCGCTTCTGGGCAGGGAACGTGACATTAGCGCGGTCAAGAGCAAGAGAGAGAGGTCCTGTCTCCTCCGAGCCGTGCCGGCGTGATGGGGAAGGCTGCTGCTCTCACCTGCATCTTCCTTTTTATTCTGATTAAATGCTGAGTATTTTCAAGGGCAAATAAAACTCTCTAGGACTCACAGGAGCCCAAAGAGCCAGGGTTCAAACCACTATTCCCAACTATTTATTGCCTCCTCGGATCCACTTTTTGCATCCTGTAGATGTTTCTACAGGAACTGGGTCAAGCCCAGAATTATTTTCAAGGTCATGGGTTTGGCAACATGAAGAAATTGCTGTACCAAGATTCTTGTCACCAAGACTACACCGAAGAAGAATGTCCTCAAGGAAGTCTTCCCGGCCTGTCCTCTCCATCCTCAGGCAGATTTTTCTACACTCTTTTCGTTGCCTTCACTGGACATTGTATACATGTTGACCCCAGCGCTCCCCATGTAGTTTGTCATCGTGCACCTCCCAGATTTGCTATAGACTGTCGGCGACCGGGGCAGGGGCTTCATCAACACCTACCGTGTAAGCCCTGGTTCTGCGTGATACACAGGCTTATCCCAGGCTGGCCTTGACCTCGCCACCATCAACTCGCTGTCCATTAGAAGAATATTCCTTAATAGCAGTTTAAGATAGAGCCTGTTGGAAGCTGGAAGGGCATGTAGTTTATAGACATACTGCTGAGCTCTCTGGTGGGACTTGTAGAAATAGGCCATATCAAATCCACCTACACAGAGGTGAGCCTCTTCTCAGCAGTGCAGGGAGAGAAGTACTCTACATCTATCACCTGCTCTGTCCTAGGCGAGGTTTTTCCTATCTAACCTAGTGATTCCGAAAGGTAGAATTTCGCAGAGCAGGTGGTTAACTATGAAAAAAACACTTGACACATGTACTCAGCTGACCTGTATGAGACTCATTCGAGCTAACCCATTGCAAGGATCACGAACACAGACATGTTAGCTGTCCTAATGCCCACAGGCATCCTACTCTGACCCTCAAAAGGCCATCAGGGGTCAGATTCTGCCCGGAAACTGGGGGTCCAGATCCTAAGTCAGTGCTCACTTCACTACATCCAGTTGGGCCAATCTGCTTATTCTGCTGTGACCCCTCTCTGGGCGTCACCAAGTTCTGTATCTCACCTGCTCCTTCACCTCGTTACTGATCTTTCCAGCAATGTTATCTCATTGTACAAACTACCACGTAATGAGATATTGCACCCTTTAGCTCCCACTGAACTGATTAAGTTTTTCCCCACATATTATCTGGAGGGACACCATGTGACCACAATCCTGTGAGACAGCTCTGCTCTAAAGCTGAGGAAACTGGGTGATGTATCTGAGTCTTTAATGGCACTCAGTGCTGGAGCTCTTACTGTCTTAAGTCCCCAGGTTCAAAGAACTAACAATTAAAAGGCACCTCATGCCAGCCATTTCCAATGTATTTACAGTCATCACGTCGTGTAACCCCTATCTAGCCGGTGATGGAAGAAAGGTTGGAACTGAGATTGATTTCAAGGCTTAGTCTCTCTCTTCACATAATCTCTTTTCGCAGTGGCCACAGCCCTCTGTGTTCATGAACAAACATGCTGCCATTTTAAGCATCTGACACGAGAAAGACGGGGGAGGAAAATGGTGCTTTGATCTTTCTTTTTCAAGTAAGGGGTCTGAGACTCATAGAGTGAAGGTCTTGCCTGGGTTCAAAGAGCTCGTGAGTGGTAGAGAGAGGGTGAGGCTTCAGGTTTTCCAGTCCTGAGTCAGTGGCTGGCCCATTGTCCCAAGTCTCTCAGACCCTACCGCCAAAACTTGAGAAAACATAGTAGTTCTGTCCTAACACCAGTCCTTTCAGAGATATCGCTGAAACATCTCACGCTTCATATCTCAAGACTGTCAACATCACAGTATCGGGAAGATGGTTCCCTAAGAGCTAGAGGTATAAAGGGTCGTATTTACTCACCTCTGCTAATGCTCTTATGTTCATCCCTCAAACAAGGCGATTTTGGTTTCCTGGGGGACAGGACCAGTGGCCTTCGCTGGGTTAGGAGGAAGCCTCTTTTCCAGACCTCACTAGGCATTCTCATGCTAAGCATGCGTTTTCCTTCTACGTGTACCTGGAAAACCCCTGTTGTCTTTGGCACAAGCTCTGAAGACTTTCTGTGTCTCTCCACCTCCCACATATGCCTCCTGCCCAGGTAGAGGTAGGTGAGCTTCCTTCCCTCCACGCTCCTGCATGGCTCTTCACTTCCCTCTGGCACTTCATATGTACCCTGGCTTAGAAAGCTCTTCCTGGCTGGTCCATTGCACCACTGGCTCTGCTGGATTATTGAGTTTGGGCCTCAGCAGCTAGTGCAGGACCTTTCAACTGAGGGTCTTTTACCTGATGTTCAAAGCTTACCAAAGCTTACCCAGACCAGAAAACGGGCCACATGCTTTGTGCCGAAACACTGAAAGCATCCCATTTAAAAAGAGGAACAAAGGCCTTGCTGTCGTCACCTTAATTTATCAGCGTTTTGGGTCCCCATTTCTCCTTTCTTGTCTTCTTGTGGATTATTTGAACATTTTTAAGGATTCCATCTTGATTTACTTGTAGTGTTTTGGTGTGTAATGCTTTGTATAGTCTCTAAGTGGTTGAGTGTGTGTGTGTGTGTGTGTGTGTGTGTATTCTCACACACACACACACACACACACACACATAATGTAAAGAAAGAAATGAAATCCAGTTTTTTACAGGCGACATCACTATCTGCATAACGAACCCCAAAGAATAAACAGACAAATCATTAGAACCGATGAAACGCTTGGCAAGTCTGCTGTATGCATCATGAATAAAAACATACACACTGACAACAAACATGCCAACGTGAACTTTTGATATCTTAACATTTACAGTATCTTTAAAATATGTAAAGTGCCCAGAAACACATCTCTCAAAAGAAGTTAAAGTCCAGTCCTTTGGAAAAAAAATTATAAAACATTATGGAATTATGTTGATGAAGTTTTCTGTCTGTCTGTTGGTTTATCTGTCTGTCTCTCTATCTCTATCTGGAGATATATAATTTGTAAAACATTTATAAATTATAAAACATTATGGAATTATGTTGATGAAGTTTTCTGTCTGTCTGTTGGTTTATCTGTCTGTCTCTCTATCTCTATCTGGAGATATATAATTTGTTCATGAACTGGAAAACTCAGTATCATAAAGATGCCATTTCTCTACAAGGTTATCTATAGATTCAAAGTAATTCCAATCAAAATCCCAAAAGGCTTTGTGTGTACTTAAGTATTGACAAGCCGATCCTAATATTTACATTAAAGAGTTGACATTCAAGAGCCAGTTCATTGATGAAGCTCAAGCCAGGGGGTATAAATTCCCAGATATCATGAATTAGTAGAGTTATACTAATTAGGGTTCGTGTAATTGATGTGGGGTAGATGCTGTACT
>NW_006441953.1:28592813-28657320 GCF_000325575.1 Pteropus alecto | reverse complement strand
AAACTTGGTTTACGGCAGAGCTAACACTGCAGATCAGCGTAGAAGGAATACACTTTTTGATATATGGTGCTGGGTAAATTGTTTATCCGTATAAAAAACAGTTGATCCTCCCTACTTAATACCATACACAAATTAATCAACTCCAGATTGATTAAAGACCTAAAAGCCAAAGGCAAATTTTATGATGCTTAGAATTCAATATAGGAGAGTATCTTCATGATCTCAGGGTAAAGAAAGTTTCTTTAAACAATACACAAAATCAACAAATCATAAAGAAAAGTATGATATGCTCATCTGCCTCAAAATTATGATCACTCAAAGAAAACATCAAAAGAGAATGAAAATCCAAGTCATCGACCGAGAAAAGTGTACAGAATAAATAACCCATACAAATCAATACCAAAAAAAGATGAAAAAACTTGACAGAAACATGGGCAAAAGTCTCAAACAGGTTCTGTGTACAGATGAGAGAAAAACGTAATAGATGATAAACACTTGAAAAGATGCTTAAGCACATCCACAGTCAATGAAGGTAAATTAAAACCACCCATCAGTCTGGTAAAAACGTAAACTGCCAGGATCAAGGTCGATGTGATCGTGAAGCTGCTGGGTCACCTGCACACACTTGTGGGAGTGCCAGATGGCTTGGTGGCTTTGGAGATGGTGACATTGTCCAGTAAAGTTGGAGGTATGCACACTCTGTGCCCCAGACATTTCAGCCCTGAGAATGCACTCATATATACAGATGCTCTTGAATATATGCCCCGGGATGCAAACTAGAATGTTCTTAGCAGCACTGGTGTAAGCCAAATCTGGAAAACAACCCAAATGTCTGAACGGTGGATAAAGAAATAAACGGCATTCTATGCACATCAGGAAACACTATTTAGCCATGAAGATGAAGGAATTATGGCTATCCACAAGAGCGTGGGTTGTCTTTGGGATGCAACTTGGAGCTGTCATCAGACAGATTGTAGAATGATCATAGCTAACGCGCACTGAGCCTCCGTTACGTTCCAGGTGCTGTCTAAATGTCTCGCGTGAGTGAGCTCACGCAGTCTTCACCAGAACACCAGGAAGCAGGCACCATCGGATCTCCATTTTGAAGTCGTGAAAACAGGTGCAGTGACGTTTACTCACTTGCCAAAGAATGCCAGCTCCTAACCGGTGGGGCCAGTTATCAAAACCCAGCTTGTCTGAGCACAAAATATACCCTGGAGTGTGACTCTTTTGACCTAAAGTTCAAGAACGAGCAAAACTAAACATAGTACCTTTCACGAAACAAACGTAAAACATGAAAAATAAAAGCAGGTGAGTGATGAACACAAAATTCAGGACAATTATTCCCTGCGGTGGGCAAGGAGCTGTGATCACAGGAGAGAGAATGAAAACTTCAAAAAATAATGGTAATTTTTAAAAACGGAGAATGAGCCCACATATCCGAACTATTTTATTATTTATACCTTATGCATATTTTGTGATTATTCTTGTCTTTCTAATGGATGTTTAAGACAACCGAAGAAAATGAAGAAAATAAAACCTTGCCAAAGATGGCAGAGAAGGACTTTGTGTTCTTTTCGCATAAAATGTCCTGGATCTCTGCTGATAGAATCCTGAGAAAAGTCCACAGAAGCTCATCTAGATGCAGAGGTTTTACGATTCAGGACACTTTTGTTCAAACTACAATGGCAACAAACGCCTCTAATAGCCACCTAGTCCAAAGGGTCATCACACCGACACGGGGCTTTAAACTCGTGACCCCAACTCGGGCCTTCATCCTCCTAATGGCAGATCGCAGCTCCTTCCTTTGCTGCCGATAGAGATTTGGGAAATAAAATTCCAGCATCCATCATAAGTCATCCAGAAATGATCTCTCCAGTTACTTAGAATCAGTTTTAAGCAACAAAATTGAAATTATCAGTCGATTTGATGCTACCCTTTACGTTACATCCTGACAGCGTTTTTCCAGCTGTAGTAATGACGTAAAGAAGGTCGAACCCTGCTCTCTCCTCCCTCCGTTGCTCAGTAGCATCCCATCGTCCCGTCCCCAAGCTCAGCCCAGCTGTCACCTCCTCTGTGAGGATGTCTCTTCTAATACCACCATACCCTTACCCAAGATTTGCCCCCAGTCACTCCTCCGTGTCCCCTTGTACTTTGCACGCACTCGGAACAAAGAACCCCTCATGGGCGAGCCCCTGCCTGCCCACTGTGAGTGGTTTATCACCCTTCTCATCTAGCACGAACATCCTTCAAGGTGGACTATCAACTGATACGGATCTCTAAACTGTATCCTGAATATCTAACCGCAAAGGTCTTGCATGAAGTCATCTCTCTGCCCAACACACCTAAGCAGTGGCTTAACAGTGACTCATTTTGATCTCTCCTGGGTCTCAGCTGGGCGGGTCCCTCCTAGGCTCCCTCGTGCTATTGCATTCAGATGGTTACGTCAACGCTGCACCGGGCTGAATGTCCAAGACGGCCCTTGATTTGTGTGACTGGGACCTAGTGCCCCTCCACTAGCTTCCCTCTATTTCTACGGGACTGTCTCCCAGGGCTACTCCACGAGGCTCGGGCTTCTCACTGCATGGTGGTCAAAGCATAAGACTGGCGGAAGCTGGCTTCGAAGGCAGGAAGCAGAGCTGCCTGGTGGCTAAAACCTCTGTCCAGACTACACGATATCCCTTCTGTCATACCTCACTTGGTGAAACTGTCACAGGCCCATGCAAGTGGAAGGAGCTGGAGAACTAGATTCTCCTCTGAATGGGGACTGTCTGGATCGCACTACACTCGAGCTTATGGGATGGGAGGTATTGCTGTGGCCATCTTTAGCGGGTGAAACCTGCGACAACTTCCCTGCAAAGCTCCCTGTGTGCCAGATCCAGAGCAGAACCTACTGCGGTCATTGTCACTTAATCTTCTCTGCAACGCTTTGAGATAAGTCCTATTTCCATTTCATAGGCAAAGAAGATGCAGCTCGGAGAGGCTAAATAAATGCCTAAAATGTCACTGCTTGTAAGCCACAGAGCTGATACACCCATTAGATCACCCCAGAGCCCATGCTTTTCATCGCCGAAGTATTTGGCCTCCTCACCGTGGGAGCTAAATAAGTGTTCGAACTTGACACCTTCTTTCTCGAATTAGCTCACCATGGCTCTTTTAAGCTGTTAGAATATACTTCTTAAAAAACATCCCTTTTCTCTAAAAAATAATAGAGAAGAAGGGAAAGCAAGAATACAGAACTGGGCGGGAGACACTCTTAAGTCTGCTATGCGACATTTAGCCCATGATCAAAACTGCTTTGCTCCTGGTGGTGACCTCTGGCCTCTCTTCACCAGGAATTCTGAAGTTCCAGGCGCCAGGCCTCCAGGAAACCCCGTTTCCTCTTTCTAATGCACGTGTTTTCCAGGACTTCCTGATATTGGCTCCAAGTCATATCCATCTCAAACTTTTCGGAACCTTTTTAGCTCTTGATATCAGGTGCATTTGGATATGACCAAAGGTTTTCATGAAGTCAACTTCCCTCTCTTCCTATGTCTTATTTTGGTGGGGAGGGGTGTTGGGTACATGGAAAGTAGACCACCCCAATGGCCGATGGTGTGGAGCCCCCAGCCGTGCATGCGGGACCTTACTTCCAACTTCTCTGCACGTTTACATAATCAAATGCTACGCGATCGTTACACATTGTCACTGTGGGTCAGGTCTTTCGAATGCTGCTGGTCTGGCTTATAGGACTCCCCGGGGTGTTTGTTTTTTTTATTGCCAGGTAATAAAACGTAGCATCTTCACATTTAGACGTGATCATATTAATAGGGCTCGTCAAATTCGTTCACGAGTTATGCTGATTTCCCAGTAGCAGAAGCATATAAAAATATTCACATAAAATATGAGATGCCTAAATGATGGGAGATCGCATAGCTATCAAAACAACTTTAGTGACATAGGAAAAACACTTATGCTATATTAAAGTTCAAAAGCGAAAATAGGATGCACCATTGTATAAGAAAGCCTAAAAAGTAACATCCAATAACGCTGACCACTTTTTAATGTTTCGATTAGTGGTAGTTTTTCTTTGTATATTTTTTTTGTATTTTTAAATTTTCTAACATGAATATACATTACTCGTATGATAACGAAAAATTCAAATATTAAAATAAGTCACAGCCTTCTTTGCTCTTGGTGACATTTTTAAAGGCCATCGTCATGAAAAGTCCAAGCTTGTGGACAGTCAGCAGGGGACAAGTTTGTTCAGCTGGAAGTTTCTCAAGTGAGGTAAGTCAGCTAGTTTCATCACCAGCTGGCAATTTTGCCATTAAGGGAAGAAGGAAAGCTGTCTTAAAATTCCTCATTGTCCCATCACACCCATGTTCACGAGTGCCAGGGCTGACACACCTGCTGCTCCTGCGAAGGTACCACCGACCACGTCTGCAACCCCCGGTGAAGCCTCGCCCTGCATCTTGGCTGTGTTCCCTCACAGCTTGTGGGTTTTTAATGACCAGCCAACCACGAAGCTGAGTCCTAGCGATGCGACTTTGACAGCTCTAGAGGATGGGTCTGCTTGGCCTAAGGCTTGGTTCGTAAGGACTCCTGGGTGACTAGGAAGGCAGCCACTGACTATTCCGCTGGGTGCAGGATTTCTGCTTCTCGTTTCCCCAGATTTACACTTATTAATTCCTGCAAATCAAAATGAAGTCACTCCCTGAGGTCGAAGGTAGGGGTTGTTCACATCTATCATGAAGGAAAGTAATGGCCTGGAGCTTATAAGGAGTTTTATCATGCATACGTAGAGAGGGAAATATTTATGGGGCATCTGCTGTGTGCCGGACATTGAGCTGGGTCCTTCTGAGAGGACCCGATATCCTTCCTTACCCGGCAATTGAGTGAATTTTGTCATGCGAGGTTTCGAAGAAGAAATACGCCTCTCCGAAGCAAAGCAGCCGTTCAGTTCAGGGAAGCGTGCTTGAGGAGAAGTACGCAGGGATAATTCCTGAGTCGATGTGAAGCAGTTCCGTACAGGGCAAAGGTCACAGATTTTGGAATCAGAGAGATGTGGCTCTGAAGTCGGGGCAGCGCTATCCCAAGGTCGGGCGGGAGTTTATGTGGCGGCTCGGGAAGGGTGTTTGAGTGCTGAGTGGAGAGACAGCAGGGCCCAGATTCCCATGCGAAGTGACTTAGCGGGGTGTCTGGCCTGAAGAATGTTTTATTCTCTTGACTCTTTCATTCTCCAAAGTAGACAATGAATTCGAATGAGAACGTGTTACAGGGAAGTTTCGTCATTTTGCTTAGCCAAGTGCGTGGCTCGATGCGCGATCCTAACTTCCAGCCATTCCGTTGGTGTCAATGCAAAGAGGAACTTATTGCTGGATGTCGTGAGCCCTTTGCCAGGGCATTCGGCAAGTCTCGATTCTATCTCACGCAGCTATTGCTAACGGGGTTACCACCCAGTTACAGCCCAGCGTGGAAGCTTAAATTGCATACCTCGGAGGCTCTCCTAGCTCTCGAACTACTTCATCGTTACACCTTGTTTACCCTCAAAACTCTTTCCAAAATTAATAAATATAAAAGACAAGTTTCCCGACGCAAGGGAAAAAACTAGGTTATTGCCAGATAATTTGATTGAACCTGTGTTCCTGTGTAATAACAGATGATCATGGTGTAATTGCATTACCTGTGACAAGACCACATAGCATTGCACGCAGGGGACCGTAGTGACACAGCCTACTCTCACACTTCCAGAGCAGAGAGTATTAAGTTTAGTCTCGGCAATAAAACCGCCTCATAAAACTTTATGGGTAACAACAGAGATGTCCAACACCAAGGTCAAGGTAATATAAGCCACGGGATAAAATGCAGGTCTGACATTCTCTATCCAAATTTGAAGGATTCAGAATATTTTGGGTTTTAGAAAAGGAATATTGTACATGGACTGGATACCATGTAATATCCCCAGTAAGTTCTGGAATAACACCTGGTCATTAAACACACTCATATTTCTGCTGTGACGTGTGGACGTTCACACTAAGTGGGCTCAGTGAAGAACATACACAACTTTGCCTTATTGCAGGTCAAGCTTTGCTGTCAAATTAGTTACAAAAATATTTCAGTATTTGGAAGCCTTTTGACTTTGGAATTGCGGATGAGGGGTCATGAACTTTATTTAAATACTAACCTTTAAACACTGTGATTTTGAAGAAGTTTGAATAAGAGGGGACAATGCTCATAATGTAAAACAGTATTATTGAATGAGTGACGGAAAACAATAAGAGTTTTAGAAGTAGGTTTCCCAAAACCTTAAAATATTACACAGAAATATAGAAAAATGACTTAAGAAATCTTTAGCCAAAGAGTGGTTGTTTCTGGGTGACGGGATCAGGGGTGAGTGTTGTTTTCTTTGCACTTTTGTATATTTTCTAAAATTTCCATGAGGATTAGAGATAGTTAAACAACACACAAAGCTAGCTGACTGTTAGTTAGACCTTTTCAGCGTATTTTAAAGAGGACGCTTTGGGGGCTCTTGCCGTCCGGAATGTGTGTGCACGTTTTTCTCTTGAGTTCCCAAAGCCTAAACTGACTGCATCACCCTCTCTGGGGTTCCCCAAGGAGGAGGTTGGATTCCAGGTTTTCTGCTATGGGAATAAGTGTGCAAACCACTGTTTTTTCTTTCTTTTTTTCGTTTTTTTAAAAATTTTTTTTTTTTAGTTCTACCTTCACCGAAATGTGAAATAATGACTGCTATTTCTGGGTGCCCTTTGGGCATTCTGGTGGTGGGGTATCTCGTCCCTGCTCCAACCATATACCTGTGACAACAAGTGGCCTGCCCCCCAAAACATGTCATTACTGGAAAAGGTATTCATGGAACCCCAACGCACACATCCTGGACCCCGGCCTCTCAGGCTCGGTCCGGACACCGGAAGAGCCCTTCCCAGGAGGGGCACTGTGGCGCCCTCCCTCAGCTGGGATTCCAAGATCTGACTCCCATTCCCATGAGGGGATTCGAGCTCACGACAGGGAGGTACTTACTGCCTGTTCATTGTTCTTGGCACCCGGCAAATGAGAGGGATCTTCGACTCAGCCTGTGGAAACAAAAGCAAACCCATTAGTGCGCCTCCCACGGCATGTTTTAATTCTGGGGAGCATGCTGCTGCCGCTTCTTGTTAAAACAGGATACAGGTGCCGGCCTAGAGAGTCGGAGAGAGAATCAATCGAGGTCAATAATTGGTTTATTTCTGGAGCGGGGTTGGGGGGGCGGGAGAGGGGACAGGGGGGACGGCTCGTCCCTGACAGGCTGTCCTCTTTCTGTCAGCATTCATCCCATCTGCCCCGGGGAGCAGAGCAAAGCTCTCCTGAGCCCGCTTCTCCCTGGCGTGTTCTCCCCCCGGGCCCTCGGCCGGCTCTGCTCTCGGAGCTGGGATGCTTTTCCATTCAAAGTGTGACTTGGCCGTGAAATATTTATTGGGAGTTACATTTATGTACTGCTTCACGTAGGATGCAGCATTTTACTTGAGGCTCGTAGTCTCCCATGTAGGAGAGATGGTGAGCCCCATTTACCATGTAAATTAGCATCAGAGCCCCTGGGAGCGATCGATAAGGGTTATATGTCAGTCAATGGTCATATTTAATCTACACAAAGGCCTTGGGAGGTATAAAGGATATTCCTCCCTGTATTAGTTAGGGTTCCAGCCAGAAGCAGATGGCACCCTCAAATCAGGTAATTTGAGAAGACTTTAATAAAGAGACCAGTTAAAAGGTGTGGACAGGGCATAGGGAATCCACCAAGGACAGCGAAGGACCCAGAGGTGCGGTTAGCATGCCCGGTCTTGCAGGGGAGAGGCGAGCCACTGGGGCAAAGAGACAGAGCTGGTGGAAAGGGGACTGTGGCTTCCAGGTAGGGACCCACAGAAGGGGAGCTGCGGTGCATGGAATAAACACCCCCATCTCACGCCCCCCTGGCCCCGGACCTCCTGCTGCTGTCTCTCATCAGCTGAACACGGCAGGCAGCCGGGGGTGAGGAGTCACCAACACAGAATCTATTCATCAGCCTCCTGCGGCTCCCGGCCGAGTGCAGATGGGAAGAGAGTAGATACCACAGGGAATGAGGCTCGTGGAGGTTAAACTGTGTGCCCCAGATCAGCCATCCGCAATAAAAGCCCAGATCCACAGGACTCAGAAATCCCATTTCCTAGCCAGTCACCCTAAGGCACTCCACTGAGCTCTAGGCACTTCCAGTTCATTCTGCCATCTGTCCGTCCGTCCATCCATCCATCCATCCATCCATCCATCCATCCATCCATCCATCCATCCATCCATCCATCCATCCGTCCATCCATCTGTCCATCCACTCACCCATCCATCTATCCAACTGCCATTTCCTGAAAACTTACTTTTAACAGTGCCTAATGGGCAGAGACTGAAAATATTGTATCCATAAGACACAGTCCCTGCCCATTAGGCACTGTTAAAACTCAGGGATATCATTTCCGCATCCCCCTGTGATGGCTGTCATCAAAGTGCTTTGTAAAAACAGATGCACATAAGACAAAACAAAACGCAGGCCAACTCTGCCTCGGAGAGCCAGGGGAATCATCATAATGGAGATAGTGCCCGAGCTGGGTCTTGGGGACTAAGTCTGTGTGTCCTAGGCTCAGACTTAGGGAAGGTGTCTGGGCAAATGGAGGGCCATGTGCAAAGCTGCGAAGATCTTAAAATGCATAGTGTGCCAGAGAGGCTTTGCGCAGAGGTCAGCCGTCTGGATGTTGGTAGAACGCGGAAAAGAACTTGGGAATGTCCATTGGATTCTAATTGTCAAAGACCATGCATGCCGAGGGGTGAGATTTGGCCTGGAGCTGTGTGATCTTGGATAGTAACTGCAGGAAAGCTGCTAAAGAGCCAGGACTAAGCGCCAGGTCCCCAACCATCCTGTGTATCACCCCACATGCCTCGGCTTATGCTTCTAGGTCAGCGAATGCCGGCAGGAGAAGGAAGGCAGCTCTTGGGCTCTTATTCATTGAATATCCTCTCTGGATGCAGTGCGGAGGGTCCAGTCACGGCCTCCTTCGGAAGCTGTCCCTCTACGGCGGTGAGAAGGGGACTTGAATCTTAGCCGATATCACACGAACGATGCACACCCAACACTGTGAGTCCTGCATGGAAAGCTGAGGGACTCTGTTCAGTTGCAGGGCTGCCATTAACGAGCTGTGTGATCGCTTGGTCTCTCCACCTTTGTAAGTACAAGCATCCGCATCTCTCTTTCACGGTACTGTTTTAAGTGTGAACGAAGCTGATGCATATGAAAATGTCTTGCAAACTATAAAGTGCCGTGGACATAGGGACAGACAATTACTTGTATAACGAAGTGAAGTTTGCAAGTTGCTTAATGTCAGTCATGGTATATCTGGGTATCTAGGGTTTTATTGGCCATGACTTTTAGATACTGATATTTACAGGGATTAAACTATCTTGGATCAGAGGCCTGGAGAGGTAGCCAGAGAAGCTGTTTTCTGGCCCTGCCCCTGTCACCTACTGAGTAGCCTCAAACAAGGCATTGGGACGCTCTGGGACTCAGTTTTGTCCCCTGAAAAACAAGCCGTTTGCTCCCAATAGGTCTCTTTCAGCTCAAAGATTTCATAGAAAAGTTCCATTTAAGAAACTACAATCCATTGGTATTTGGTGGTGAAAATAGTTTTAAAAAGCTGGAAATAGGTTATTACGGTTCCTACATTTTATTGTCGTTTCTAACTTCCTTGCAGAGCAAAATCGGAGAAGGCTCTGACAAAGCACTAACACACAGGACGTCGGGGAGGGAGGAGGCGGGGAGGGGATCCTTAACCTCTGCCTTGCGCTTAAACCTTGGCACATTATTTTATCTGTAACTTCAGTGCTTATTAGGTTTGGATTTCAAAATCTTAACAAAAGTTCACAAAAGGTATTTTACTAGCAGCTTTTGAGAGATGCGAGTGATCTACTGTGTAAAAAGAATCGAAAAATGTCACGAAGAGAGGCCAAACTTTCGTGGCATTTAAAAAGCAGAATTTGGGGTTTCAGTGACCCTTGTGAGAGCAGGAGTCAGCCAGGTGGTGTCGTCAGCATGACAGATGAACGGCACTCTCGAAGGCAAACAGCTCTTTGCTCTGCTCAGAATCTCTAAGACCCGAGAGCACCAGAGTCTTGTCTTGTCTTCTTCTTTTTTAAAAAAAATCAGATCTAAGTCGTTTTGTAAAGGATGTGGTGAATCAGACAGCATTTCACATCCATAGGTTTTAGGAAGGTAATATGCTATGGGAAAGACCAGGCCCTTCCCTTCCTGATGTGCGTTATTGCCAAAAAGAATGCAATGAACCTGGAATGCTGCTGTGTGTGTCAGACAGAATTTCACGTCCATCAATTGTGGGATAAATAAACCGGTGCTGCCAACCATCGGCCTTGACACGTTTTCGTCTGTGTTAGGGCAACTATCTACCTGCTTTGAGCCTCAGTTTGCTTATCTGTAAAGTGGGGGTAACGCTGCAGCTGTCCGTAGGGCTCTTGTGAGGACTGCATGAGAACTTAAGATACCTAAGACATGGAACAATAGTGATGAATGACAATCTGAGCTTTCAGAGGAACTAGGTGCCCTATATATAACTTTCAGGTTTTGGTCTCCAGAAATGAGGAGCGCCTACCTGTTGTTCATGGGGTGAGCATGAATCTCGTACCTGTCTGCCCCTCACAATTAATGGGGGAGCTTTAAAAACTGCTGATGTCTCAGGAAGGTCCACTCAGTTGTTCTGGGTTGCAGCCCGGGTCTTGATTTTTTCTTGATGCCCTGGGTATTGTAATGGGCAGTAAGGCAGAAAGAAGTGGACACAGAGGCATCAGTCCTTCTCGTCTGCAAATGCCACTGCCACTCACTGACGTCTTCTCATTCCGAGGGAAAGTACCAAATGACCACACTTTCATTTGCATTGGCGTCCCAAGCTCATCCTCGACGGAAATGCAGGAACCGTTGCTGCTCGTAAAGAATCTTCCCTACATTCAGAGTTACTTCTGCGTTAATTTTCAGTGAACTGTTTACAGAAAATGTACCACATCCAAACGTTTATGACACAGATGACATTGGGAATGGCGTCTAACCTCACCGAGCAGCCATTTCTGTCAGTCCAGTCTACGGGTGACGAGTGAGTGAAACTCAGGCTCACGCACCTGTCATCGAGGTCGGCTTGGTCCAGGGATGCTGCAGACTTTTGCTGAGGATCTACTATGTGCTGGGCACCACCTGGATGTTAGGGTTTAGGGACCACAGAGCAAGGCTCTGTCCTCATGCACTTGAGTGTTTTCTCCATAGTGCTATAAGATTAAATAGGGACTTGTTAATAATAGAGGAACAAAAGGTGATATTGGCTTGCAGAGGAAGTCACCCCGGGAGGGAATCCATGTGGCTCTCTGGGGGGTCAGTAGAAGAGGTTCCTCCCAGCTCCTTTATCAAGCTCCTTAGGAGCCAGCCTGCTCTCTACCTGGGGCATGATCATGAGGGACATCGCCTCTGGGCTGAGGGTCCCCCTGCCTGCAGGTCTTTCTTCACGGGACTTCCGGAGACTGTCCAAGATCAAAGAGGATTTTGGGGACCGCGAGAGGCAGCTCCCCAGCGTGGGGAAGATCTCATCGTGTTCTGCACATTCACTTTCTGTAGGAACTGGGGCACTTATTTTAGCTTCTCTTTCTAGTTAGCCACAGAAATAAAGCCTAAGTATGGCTCTTAGTCGAAGTGATGCTCAGGGCCATCTGTCCGTCACAGCAGGGCACTTGGTGCAAATGGCTTTGCTGTGGGGATCCTGGCAGACACACTCCGGTGGCTCAAGAGGAGACCGGGCCCCGCCTGCAGGGGCCCACGGTAAGGGAGGGGCGGGGCAGGACGAGACCCTGGGCCCTCGGGGGAGCACAGGGAGAGACCACCCCTTTCCGTGATGCCTGTTCATTTCTGCAACGAGGGAAAATGCCAAATGCATTACGAGTCAGACACCCTTGCGAATCAAACCACAAACGCCAACCTGGGCGTGAAAACCACGTGGCTGTAATGCACAGGCAAAGGGCCAGAATACGCTGATGCTCAGTTTCATTTGGCTTAGAAATCTATGCTTGCATTGCGACGATAGCATTTCCACAGGGCTCACAGGTCAGAAGGAGCTGGGTCTCCGTGCGTGTCAAAATGAACCCCAGTTTGAGAAACACTGCTCAAGCCTACGTGGCCTCCCTGGAAGGCTCACTTCGCTCCCCTCCGGGTGTGACCAGGGCCACGTGAGCGAGCTGCACAGCATGGGTGCTGGCCTGTGAGTAAGGGGTTCCTGCCCCAACCACCCATTCGGCCAAACGAGCCCACGGTTTGGGAGGCGATCGATTGATTGCTTGGTGGGTTGAAAGGCACTTTGTCGAGATCGTGAATTTAGTGGTTGAAACACATAAGTATTTCAGAAAACTAAAGTAAGGGACGGAGGGTGCTCCGGTTTGGGAGTGAGCTTAAGACGTCCAAAGATCGTCCATCCCATTGGGTGTCGAAACCGGGGCGGCCGCTTCCGAGCTTGTGACCCACCTGCGGGGTCTCAGCAGACGCGTTAGGAGGAAAAGACGCGTTTTGTAAGCAGATTGGATTTTGGTGCGGATCTTAATCCGAAAATAATTAATACCCTTATGGTATCATTAGCGGTTTGCACAGCTGGAAGTATGTAAAGAAACACATCCCATTTCCTCGTTTTATCCTGGGGAACACTGGTTCTCCACTAGGGGATTCACCGGTGCTACCAAACCGGGCTCGCAAAGAGACATTTGCTCATAAATATTTCTGCTGCATTTCACCCGATCCGAAATTAACATTTCATGAAGGGAAAACAATGCTTTTCAGTCAAGAAATGTTTTTGCTCTCAAACATTCCTCACTTATTCCTCGAAGATAAAGCTGATAAAAATGCTAGCCCCTGTTCGTTTCAAAGTTTAAGAGCCATCATTCTAATAATGACAATCTACCCAAAGAGAGGTAGGAAATGACTGGAAGCAAACTACGAATTGCTGAAGAGAATATTAAAATCAGGAAGGTCAGACGTAGCCGTGCCACTCAAACTGGGTCAAGGCTGGGAGAGAAGATCTAAATTAAGACTCGATGCTTTTTCTCATTAAAACAGGAAAACAAAGAAAGGACTGAATGTAAAATACATACAACATACATCTGATTCTCTCTACACAATTATATCGAGCAAATCCAAAATGATGGATATTATTTGGAGTTGAGGGAGGGAGTAATGTGTGTATATTTGGGAAGGAGGGTCGGGGGGTGGGGGGAGAGAAAGGGGGTGCGGAGAGAGGACACATGTAATGAACTTTGAGTAAACATTTTGAAATCAAGATTTCTCAGATATCTATCCATTGGGTCATAATTTTACGTATTTTTCTCTATTTTCATATCAAAATGATTAACTTACATTTTAGAGACGTTCTTACTTAGAAAAAGAAATATACTGATTGGATTTCTAATTCTATACCCTGGTCAGGGCGATCAGCTAAACTGGATTAAATGCAACATTTAATTTTATTGGATTTCTGACGAACGGAGGCATTGAAGTCAAATGGATTGTTACAGGTTTTTTTTTTTTCCTCTCCTAGTTTTTCTGCTATTATGTGTGGGCATTTTTTAAAAAGAAATATTTTGAAACTGTCTTGGTAACAAGTAACTTCCCTTAAATATCTTGAGGCAAAGTGTGCATACATTTGTTTTTTTTTTTTTAAATGATTTTGGAAAAAACCTTAATGAGCCGATGAAATCTCCAGTTCTGGAATTTATTACTCCTGGTAGTTGTTTTCAAAAGCCATCTCTGTTTCTCTTTTGTGGAAAAGGCTCCTTTTCTTCAGTATTTTTTTTTCCTCCCCTTTATTTCATTCTGTGGTAAATAGTCTCTTTACTCTCTCTTTTCTCATTCATTCTATTTCCTCTTCCTCTTCTCTTCCTTCTGCCCTCCCTCCTTTCTTCCTCAATGTTCCTCCTCCCTATCTTCTTTCTTTCTGTTCTCTGATATTAAGCTTGTGTTACCATTCAGATAAAATGAGACTCTAGGAAAAAAAAATGATCAAGAGCCTCATTAGAAGTTTTCTTCTTTTTTTTGGAAAGTTTACATGTTACCCCACACCTACTTTCCCTTGGCTCTCTCACAGGAGGGTAGGACCACGCTGAACGGGGGAGGGTACTGGCCGGCCAGTGACGGACTCTCCACTGACTGATGAATGCCTGAGGGGCAGGAAGGTGTAAGAAAGTACACTGAGATTCAGGGATTGAGATATACGTGCCTCAACTCAGAGGCCAGCCCTACCTCCTGCGGACATCGCAAACACCACAGCCCAGAGCTGAAGGCACCGTCTTTCTTTAAACAGTCATTTGCTAAGCACCTGCCTATTCTAGTCATTTCCTGAGGAGCTGTTTCATGACAAGAAGGGCCTCAAAGAAATTTCAGAGAAACTTAAAGTCTAAAGAAGAGGCATGAAAAACCAGGTCATTGAACCAAGAATGAACTAAGAGTAATGTAATAAAAATGATAATGATGATGATGATGATGATGACAATAATAATAATAATAATAATACCACTTACTGAATGCCAGAAGCCTATGTAGAACATCCTGTTTAATTTAGATCCTGCCATAAGGCAACGATCTGAATGACTCAGAGTTTTCAGTATTAAACAATTCTGTCGTTTTGTTCAGCAAGAGTCCTCTTAAGCCAAATCTGCCCAGTGAACAAACGCACAGTATGAATTCAGATGAGATCATCACCTAATTTGTAACATCAAGTGCATTTAGAGCTTAACTCCCGAACTGAACTTCCTCCCAATGATTTTAACTCTTTTTCTGTCCTTCCTTCAGGAGGCTTCCCTAGCGCGCGGTCGGGCAGACTGGTCTGTAAGCCCAGGGATGCTGAATTGTACAACTCGAGTCTCAGTATCTCTAGCCTGAAAAATGGAGATATATAAGCACTCACCCTTCTTTGAAGACCAAACGAGATCACGGAAGTGAGAGTCTTTTGTAAACTCTAAGCTGGTACGCAAGCGTAATTCGACAGGTAATTACTGAGCAATTTCTATGTTGTCTGTACCATGAAGGACCCTGAGGATGTAAAATTGGCCAGGAAAGTCTTCTAAAAACATTTCTATCATTTTCATGAAATCTTAGTATCTTCCGAGGATTGGTACACGTGGGGTGTTGTAAGACGCTACTAAGGCTTTGATAGATGAATAATTAAATACGGAGATGATGATTAGCTTGCTAGAGAAATCACCCGAAAATAGAACTTCTTTAGGTCGAAATAGTTAACAAGGGACAAAAGGCCGAACGACCTAATGATGGTTTGTCTGAAGGTAAATTGAACTCATGATAATTGTACAAAAATGATAGCATCGACTACCATTTCATTGCTAGATACTATAGTATGTAATTTTTATGTATTGCATCTCATCTCTCACCACAAATCCAGAAGTTAGGTATTGCAATTCCGTTTTATAAAGGTTCGCTTGAGGAATTCTGAACGATTAAATAATTCGTTTAAAAGCATTCTGCTAAGAAGTGACAGTCTGAATCCCATCCCAGGTTATCCGTTTCTCAAAGACTGGAACGGAAGTAGGAGTCTGGGATAAGCAGAGAGTGGGGGTGTTCTCCGGGAATTCCCAGACAGTTGGAACTGGTCAGCAGATCCGAGACTTGCCCGGGAGTCAGGGTGCCCTGATCCATGAAGGTCAGTAAGTAGTCATGTGGCAGACTGGCTCCTAGGCCCCTATCAGGACATCGGACCGTCAGTAGCTTGGCTGGTCCAGCTCTTGTAATGACGCAGCTTTGACCTGGTGTTCAAGTTTCCTGTGTAGATTTGCCTCCTGTGTGTGTCTGTAGGGGGTGGGGGGGACTTATAGTTGGGTATACTTTTAACCGTCAAACAAAGTCACAGAACATGGATGTATGGGCCAGAATGCTGGAGTGAGACAACACCCCTGGGCCCCACAACTCCGAGTGCCTTGTATGACATGAGCTTTCTGAATCTGCAAAGCCGATGGCTAAACTCCGGTCCCTGGGGACTCCACGAAGGAGGTTGAGCTTGGGCTCTTAGCCACTTTCCCCTTTGTCTCATGCTAGATTTAACCGAGAACCCACTGCGATTGAAGGCTGTGCCCTCGGACACGTGGATGTTAAATTTCCATGGTGTGTCCAGAGCTTTTGGCTCATTCTAGCTCAGGTAGCCAACAGCGATGCACAGGGTCACTTAACGTGGTAGAGTTCCATTTCTCAGGCTTATGTATTTGGGAGACAATGTTTCAATTCACATCGCCAAAGGAAACACAAAATCCAACCGACATATTTTGCTATTGCTTGTGGTCTATCTGGGAGTCCTGAAATGCTGATTAGCTTGAGGGCAAGCATTACGATCGTGACCCTGAAATCATCCAGCAGGGAACGGATGGAGGGGCTGGGCGAAGAGCGGGAATTTGGGATCCTGGTAGACCTGGGTCTCTTTTCTATCTTTCCCTCTTATTCACTGTGTGAAATGGATGGTGTATGGAGTCTCTCTGGCCCTCAGCATCCTCTTCCATGGAGTAAGCATAAGTAGGCTTATTTAAAAAAACGAGAAGCCGTGACTATTCTTTGTTCAGCACGTATGAGGCACTCTAATGACAATTTACAGATGTTGCTATTTGGAGGATATGATTAAACTTAAGCTGAAGAATCATGATAACGATTCCCAGTATATTCTGTCCAAAAAGTAACAACACCACCACCACCACACAAATATTTCCATGATGGCTGTTTTCCATAATTTTGTGATTCGCGGTTGTTGTTCTTTATTAAGTACTCATATTTGATCCACATATCCTGATGTTATCTTATTGATGCCTTACTCTGCAAAATCACTGGATGTTTTGGTTCAATCTGTTAAAAAGTCTTAAGTATAACTTAGATTCAAGTACTTATCTCCGTTTAATGATTTGAGCCTTTTGAACACTCTCTCTCTCTCTCACACGAGGATGGGTAGGCACAGCCCGGGTAACTCTCCAGAGGTCAGGTAGACCCTGGCGGTTGCCTGTGATGGCAGCTGTAAGTGCTTCGTGTAGTGGTATTCCTAAAGGGATACTCCTAGATCCGGCTCTGCTTCTCCCTGTGTGACGTCGGCGATGCCACCACGCAGCTGCCATCTGTCCATTTCCCGAATGTCTCTTCCTCGTCAGACACCGCATACGAATACAGACAGTGTATTCACTCGCACCCTCAAAGCAACCCGCGGAATGTACACTACCGGCAGCTAACCGAAGCTCGGAGCGGTTTAAGCCACTTAGCCAAACACACACTCCATTTGCTTTCGGGTTTGCCTGATCTCAAAGCCTCCTCCCTTTCCACGTCTCCATGCTGTCCATCTTCATCCACTTCTCTGAGCCCCAGTTTCATCTTTCAAATGACCTACTATTGCTCTGCCAACTTCATCGAGTTGTTAAGATCATTAAATTCATTAAATAAGAAAATCTGTCCGAAGGCTCTGTAGATCCTACAAGACTATGCAACTGTGATATATATTACTATTCTCTAATAAGATTATTAAAATAAAATATTCATACTTTTCTCTGTATTAATAAATTCCATGGCCATTCTGGGCATGAGTTAGGAATAAGGCCAGAGCTGATTTGGGGAGAGGAAGAGCCTCCACTTGGAGAAAGAACCTCCATTTGTTGAGTACATATAAAATGTTAATATGTACGTATTTTATTTAATATAAAGATCGTATTATCAAGGCTAAATAGTTTTCAATACAAATGTTACGTGATCCATTATAACGAGGTAGGAATCGAAGATCAGAAGAGATAAAGTAATACGTCTGGTCCAACGGGCAGAGTTTGGATCCTGAATAACTTGGTCATTTATTAAATTTTACAGTCTTTTCAAGGTGGCACCTGACTCATGGCAAAGTGACCTAGAAACAGGGTTTCCCGGTGGTAAGGCCAGAGCTGGCCAGATGGTACAGAAAACTACAGCCCTTGGTTTTCGAATGGTCTCGTTCACAGAGTCATCTGAGAAAGCTTCTTGGAGGGAAGGAAGAGACATGTCACCATGACGATGGCCAGTGCCAAAGACCACACCAGGAATGGATTTAAAGAGAACCGTGAAGCTGCGAAGGAACTGGCCATCGTCCCTACCAGTCAGCTCAGGTGCAAATCATTGTGGATTTGACATTGTTACGCCATTAGCGACTGGCCAGCCTTGACCATTTACTTGGCCACTCAAGTTCTTCATCTATACTTTGGGGCATTACCCGACTTTGGGAGTCGGGAATTCAGTGAGTCAATGCATGGAGACCGGCCGGCAAGAGGCCGAGTGACAGGTGCTAGCTGCCCTTCCTGCTTCTCTAGGACACATTTTAACTTAAGTTTCTCAAAGAATTTCTGAAACTTTGTCATTTCTCTGGTAGGCCTCCGATTAGACAAACCTGCCATTATCTTCATGATTTTTCAAATAACTATTCCCTGGGGTTCGAGGGGACCCTGGAAATCCAGACAAATGACACCACTGAGGGGCTGTGCCACAGTATAGATAAAGAGGATAATCAGATAAATAACATTAGCACAAAATAACACAATCAGTATAGAAAGTTCGGCCGCATCGGCATCTTTCTAAGTACAGGGACGTCAACGACGCTCACTCTCTTTTCTGTCTCACTCTAGTTCATCATTCGTTTGTTCTCTCCAAGGAGAACCTGGCGGAGGTGTCTCCTGGCCCCCTTCGAGGTGAGCGTTTCACCCCAACTTTCTCTCACTCAGCCTCCTTGTCCCCACGAGCGGAAGCCCGGTCTGCACGATTCTATAGTCACATCAAAGCAGAAATAAAACCACGGTGATTTAGAAAATTAAAAAAATATACATCTCCACAGGGGCTCCAGGAGGTAACTTCCCCTTTCAAGTGACCTACTTTGAATCAAGGTGGCCCTCCTAGTGGGCTGTCCCCGTGATGGGCGGCCAAGAAAGCTAGCGACGGGCCTGGCCTCCCGAGTTTTGTAGCCATCGTTCTGGGGGGCGGGGGTTCCAACTCCAGAAAGAGGAGAATGAAAACATTCAGCCTTTTAGTGTTTTATGGGTGGGCATCTCGAGTCTTTCTTCCAGCAGAATAAAAGGATCTTTAAACAATGAGTGAAGAAAGCTGGCCTTTTTCACGCATTTCGATGCTGGATAGCAGGCCCAGCATTCCACATTTGAGAAACCCTTCCTTGTTTGGTGTCGGCTCTTTCCTGAGGATCACTTAGACCGTGAGATGCCTGCTCAGATGGAGCCGGCCCGCTTAGTTTACCTGAGCTGCGTGGGGAGCGCCCGAGGCCCCGTGCTGAGATGTCGGTCTCCCGCGTGGGGGGCTGCGGCGGCATGGTGAGCTCCAGGAGCGGGGGATCCGTAAGGCAGCGGGTTGAATGACACTCAATGCCACACAATGTCCTCCGGCAGAAGCTCCTCCTAAGTTTGGTTTCCTGTGACATGCAGCCGCAGACCTGGGGCGGTGTGACCTGTGCTCGGGTGGGACTTCCTCTTCTTGAGTTGAAATGCAGTAAATGAATTAAAGGAGGCCGTAGGAGGCTGAGGGCTCTCAACCCGAAGGATGCCCTTAAAGCCACATAGTGTCCTTATGTGGCACTCCACAATTTCCAGAAAACACTGAAATGGATTGCCGAGCGACGTTCAAACGTAAGAGGTGGGTTTTGCTAGACATGTTTCGCGAGCACACGGAACAACTAATCACCTGATGTTGCCAGCGGCTTCCTGAAACCAACCAAGACACAGGGGCCAGGTCCATCCGGGGTCATGGGGAGACACGGGGACTGGGATGAGGAACGCCCGCCTTCTTCCTGCTGTATTAATGATGAGTTATGGGGTCTTGGGCAAGTTTCGGTTGACTTTCCAACTAGTTTCCACGTGTACGATTGAGGGATAATAATCACATTTATATTTTAGAGATATTCCAAGAAATGAACATCGCAGTGTAAATAAAGACACTTAGCAATGTTTGGGGTATACGTTGAGCACTCGGAGTGTTTTAATTCCTCTTTGCCTTAACCCTGTTCATTTAAGCTGGCAGCAAGTCCTTGCAAGTGTCCGCCGTTCCCTTCGTTCTGGCCACTGGACACTCTAGTTTTATATAAACTGATGTGAAATTCCACAATAAACCCAACATCACTTAAAATAAATGCAAAGGTAGAAGTTCATGTTTTCTTAAGTAAATACCTCTGGCTCTGACCTAACGTACACGCCGAAGGTAGCGCGGACGCAGCCATCGTTAAATGCCTGGTGGAAAAGCCAGCAGAGCTCCCCGGAGGGAAAGGCTCCTGAAGAGAACAGTGGGAACACAGCCCAGAAGCATCTAGAGAGACAGGCCACACCCTCCCTGAGCCGGAGCCACGCGTCCCATCCCATGTCGTCCTACATCTCACGGTCTGGGAATCCCCCACATGCATCTTCTGTTCGGGTGACAATTCATTTCGTGGTAATTGCTTCCTGGGTTCTTACCTCTCGCCCTCTACCCTCCGTCCCCCACCTGCGTAGTTTATGGGCCTGTGGACCCCGAGACATATGAGGGGGTACTGGGAAAATCTGAGGAGTTCCAGGTGCTGGGGGCCAGGTCAAAATTACCCAGCTCTATCCCTGAAAGGGTCCGTGGCTTTGAGCAAAGGACTCGACCATTCTGAGTCTCCTTCGTAAAAGGGAGTGAGGATGCTTGGAGGGGTGACCACGAGGATTAAATCACTTACCGCCCACGGAGCTTCTAGTTCTGTGCCTGGCGTCTCATCAGCCAGGCCCTTCGTTTTCCCCCGGGGCCCTCTCTCATGCCACTAACGCATAACATGGGACCACCAGACACGGCTGGGGAGCCACCTCACGTGTGAATCAAGGACCAGCGACGCCACGCGTGCCACGCCGCCTGTCGGTCTGGATGGGACACTTCTGGATCAGGGCTCGACACTGCGAGTTTGTTGAGTTTTCACTTTCTGGCTCATCCACTCAGGGTATGAGCCCTTGGGTAACATCAGTGGAAGAATGATAAAAAAACAAACAAACAAACAAAAAACAAACCCAAGAAACCAGAAAAACGGAAGGCAGGACTTCTAGGGCCGAATCACGTTCAAATAAGACCGTGGCCTGGGCTGTGAAGCTGCGAGGCCGTCGGGCTTCGTTCAGAAGCCCCGGCTTCGCTGATGGGATGTGTTTCAGCAAGTTATCCCACTTAACTCATGCTCTCATTTCTCACCTTCACAGAGCAGTGCGACACTGCTGACCTCGTCGCACTTTTCGGGGCTCGAGATGACAAAATTATCTTGCGATTGCAGGTAGATAAGAAGATGCGGGTGTAACCACACGCCCGCCATCTGGAGCCCATTTAAACAGAACCTCGATCACTTTTTCAACTTCTGTGAATGACACGCACAGGAGGAGAAACTGAGCATTTTATCTGTGCTTTAGAAAAAATTATTTTCTTATTTTTAAACTTTTTCTTTTGAAATAATTATAGACTCGCAAGAAATGGCCAAAATAGTATCTACAGAGAGAAGTCTCAGGGGTACCCACCCGTCACCCATTTTCCCTCAGAGAAACTGATTTTCATGAATAAACGTTCTGTGCAGAAACAGATTTGCTTCTTAGTTCATATCCTCTCTAAAGCCCAGAAAATATGTTGGGGCCAGAGGGAAAAATGGGCAAAGCCCGACCCAACTTTACCTCTTTCCTCCTATTCTTTCTCTTCCCTCACTTTCCTTCTGCAATTTTTTTTTTTTTGAGCAAAACAAATTTAGGTGATGAGAAACATTGCTGGTCTTAGGAAGCCTGGTGACACTGTGTCGTTTAGTGTCATCTTTTCAGGGGGTGGAGACTGCCAAGTTCAGGCTCTCATCACACAGCTGGTCTTAGGAGGGCGTCAAGACCTGGGCTTGCACCGTTCAGCTTACGCAGACTCATGTCCCCAAAACGCAAGAGACGGTTCATTATCGCGGTAGGGATGCTGTTTGTTTTATAAATTCCTAGCTGGGGGTACCATCTCCTGCGATAGATCAAAATCCACGTTTTTTTTTTTTTGTTTTTTTTTTTTTTTTTTTTTTTTTTTTTTTTTTTTTTACAAATTATATGAGAGCAGAGCTCCTGCTGTAGACCTGTGTTAATTAGCAGCAGCATTTCTGATTTATTACAGTGTAGCACCTGCTTCTGTCGGTCCTCGGGCCCTCTGACTCCGGGTCTCTGAGACGAGCTCTCCTCATGCTAATTGCCTCTCCCTTCTCATCTCGTATCCTGCCTCCTGCAGGAAATGCGTGAGGAGCCACCCCCAATTAGCTGTGGTCCCTCACGTTGTACTAGCGCTTTCGAAAGGGAGATCGCGGCATGAGCTTAAGTCGGGTCCTCTGCCGGATTTCAGATGGGCTCGGTTTCAACGAGGTCCTTGTCCCCAGCTGGACAAATTCATGATTGCTAAGAGGTAGCTTCCTGGGGGAAAATCTGACGTAAAGACACAGCTGACATTCAAGCCCATCTGGGTCGCGTCTGGGAAACTGCAGCAGGTGGGGTTGTTCCCATAGAAGTTCATTTTCTGCAGGAAGGACGGTCAGGCGTCCCCTGCTTCCTGGCCTCGCCTCCCGAACATGCCCTACAGGAAGGCAGACCCAGAAAGGTAAACCCAGGCCTCAGGGTGAAAGCTCCCGGGTCAGAGGTGAAAGGCCATTCTGAGCATAACGTGGTTCCTGATTTGGGATTTATGTCCTAGCTGAGTTTTGCCGCTTTTATGTTAAGTTGTTTGGGAATCACAGAGGCGGAGGGAGTAGGCACACGCAGAAAGTGCTTTTCCTCAAAATCTCTGCTCAGCTTCCTTCGATTCTTTTGATTCTTTATTCACAGAAATGGAAGGTGGCTTACCAATTACTAAACATCCACGAAATACAAGGTCATTGCTCAGCTCCCACTACTTTTCCCTGGAAGAGCTCCGTGGGGCTAACAGTAACTAAGAGCTCACTCACTGTTCTAGGCCCTTAGCACAGATGCATAATTTAATCATCACAGTAAAGCTTCCACGTTGGTATCATCATTACCATTACTACTTGAAAAAGCAGAGTCTCAGAGTCAGCAAGTTCTCACCACGCTGGTGACAGATTCGTTTGTCACCACCGTTTCCTCATGTCCTCTCCCAGCTTGGGCACTGTGACAGCTCTAGAACATTTGTGGCTCTGTCCTACTGAGGCCAAGGGGACAGGTGATGGTAGAGGCTACTGTGTCTGGTGAAACATCCGTGAGAAAGAAATTCATAAGGGACAGTGCAGTGTGACGAGGAGTGTCACAGGATAATGGGACAGAGGGTGGCCTGGGGTGTGTGAGGTGAGAGGCGGTTTCCTTATGTAAGGTGGTCTGGGGTCGAGCCTCTGCGGAGGTGACATTTGAGCTGAGGCCTGAGTGATGACAAGGACCCGGCCAGGACGAGATTTCCCAGTGGGGGGGTCACGCCACGAAGAAGGTCCCGAGAAAGGCACGAACTTGGGGTGCGTATGCCTTAATAAGTTATAAATCCCTCGAGGCCGGCTGCAGCTGTTTCTCATCTTGGAACCCGTTGCCACACCAAAAACCCATCGCGCACCAGCCAGCAATGATCGAACTGAATTGGCTGGAGCCTAAACCTCTTGCTTTCAAACGAGGAAGTGGCGTCCTACCGAGGCGAGGTGACGGACCACCGTGGTGAGCAGGGGGAAGGATCAAGACAGTGACCCACTTCCAGACTCGGAGCCCAGTGTGCGTTCAGACCAGCATTCTGCATTCAAATGGTGGCCACAGTTAGCTGTTTATCTCGAGCAGAGCCTCGTTTAGAAAAATCTGGCTAGAAATGTGACATCATCCACACACACACACAAATCTGCTGTTGTCGGTTGTTTGCCCAACACTTCTCCCGGAGGTTAAAAACACTGTAGTATTTTTAAACCATGTGGGCAAAATCCCGACCTCTCCACGCGGGGGCTGAACCACTGCCAGGGTTGCTAAGTTGGCAGGGCAGAGGGCCCCACACCGTCTGTCCTTGCACCGGCTGAAGTCAGGTCTTGAAGTGAGAACCAGATTATGAAAGAAGGAAACAGCATTAACACTGGGAAGGAGTCCTTGATTAATACACACACAGTCTGTGGGGTGGCGGGGGCCGTGAGACAAGGCAGGACTCAGAACAGACCATGAGAAGAAGAAGGTGGAATTTGATACCTAACATGGACCCCGCCTCGGCTATTGCTCTCTCTCTCCCTTTTATTCTCTCTCTCTCCCTTTCTCTTTTTAATTTTTTCTTTTCCAGGAGGAAGGAGAAGGCAACCAAGCTTACTTTCCTCTCTTGAAGGCAAATAGGAGTAATAAGTCCTGGTACAAGCAGAGCACCTTAACGACGTTCAGAATCTTGTCCTGAACTTTGTTTTTCGTCATTTGCTCTCTGTCTATAATGCACCAACCCCTCAGCATAGCTTTTGAGACTCAGAGAAGTCACGTTTCAGGTCTTGCCTGGACCCCTGGTTGGTAAATCACAGAGCAAGAACAAACTCGGGTCTCTAATTTTCAGGTCACCTGCCCTAACCACCGGTTCTTCCATCCTTAAAACGCTCAGTCCTTTGGACTCAGACTGAAATGACAGATTGACTCTCGGGGTCTTGGAACTTTTCTTAGCCTTTCTAATCACATGAGCCAATTACTTATCTATCTATCTATCTATCTATCTATCTATCTATCTGTCTGTCTGTCTGTCTGTCTGTCTGTCTGTCTATCTATCTATCTATCTATCTATCTATCTATCTATCTATCTATCTATTATCTATCTATCATCTATTTATTTTTGGAGAATTCTAATCAATATACTCGCATATAAAGTATTTGCATTGCAACAAGGATTAGAGAAGGAACAGGTCTGGCGAAGGGAAGATGTCCAGTTACAAAATTTCAGGCATGAGCTGGAGGCAACAGCGCCGACTTTCGGGGTAAGAACAGCGAGAACTGCAATAGGGATTAAATGAGATGGTCTCTGCGACACATCCGACATCGTAAATATTCAGTTAATGCTTTGCTATTAATACGATTATGCTACAGGAAACTGAGGGTCTCGTGGTTAAAAAGAGTTCTAGTTTGCGGGGTCTGAAAAGGAATCCAAGCCTATCTAACTCCAGAGCCAACTAAATGTCCATCGTGACTTTACAGAGACCCTGGGGCGACCCGCTGTTTGCACAAGGGACTTAGGTGGGTTTGCACGACACAGTCCCAGTGCTTCGCAGTCTCCACAGCTTAGCACTCATTATGTCATTCAGACCTCAGCATCCGACTTGTGATGAAGGTACTATTTTAAATTTTATAAACAAGGAAGCTGGAGACTTAAGTGAAGGGAGTTATTAATCATAGCTCGATGCAGTGGTCACACTAGAGCTCAGACCCCCTGACTCCAAGCCGTGAACTTCATCCCTTACTCAGTGGAGTTGGCTCCTAACAGAGTTAAGGGTCTTGCGTGAGCTGGTAAGGCCACAAGCACCGCTGGGGAAAATTGCCTAAAAAATCCCTGTGTCTTTCATACAGTAAAAGAAACGTGGTTTTGTGCAAACAATGGCAAATTGGAATATGCAAATGCCATCACGGGATGTATACAGTGATGTATATATAATTACACGGAGGCTTTATATTTAGAAATTAAATCTTTCAACTGTGTTACTCCTTAAAACGCTTCAGCAAATTGGGATGATTTCAACTTGCTGGAGAATGATGATCCTTTCCGGCGTCTGTAAAAGGTTTTCCCAGCTCTAACCTTGGCCTAGTCAAAAGTCCTCTAAGCTCTCAATTCATTCTTCCATTTCTTCTATAAAGACGTCCATGGCGCTCTCACCGTTCAATTTTCCTGGCCATGAGTAAGATATATTTGTTTCATTTCTTTGTCAATATTTTGACAAAGAAATGCTTAAAATCATGCTAGAGATTTTGCAAGCAGACCTTGTCTATTTCAGGCTCGGTCGCGTCTATTGCCTGTGGTCATAAACCGAAATCTCCTCCTTAAAATGACTCCTTCCCTCACATCGCTCCTAACTGGCGTGGTTGGAAGTCCTACATTAAATGCATGTACCAGGTTATGAGTGTGAAAACACAGCTGAAAATCAGCATTTTTGGCCACTTACTGAAAACCCTCAATGAGCTCCCGCTCCTTGCCACGTTCCGTGCTAAATGCTCTCAAGACCCTTGCTGTGAGGTGAGAGTGACAAGCAGACACGCTGACCGGCGAACGAAAAATCGAGACATGTGTAAGGGTTTGGGGTTGCCCTTGGTGATATGCAAAGATTGATCATGATGAAAACCCACATAGTGCTTGCCATGGGCCACTGTCATAAGGGCATCCCATATATTTGTTCACTTGGTCCTTATAATAATAGCTCTGCGAGGCAGGTCACTAGCACCCTTGTTTTATCGATGGGGAAACTGAGGCATGGAAAGGTGGGTTGCGTGAGGTGGCCCTAAAGGAACGCAACCTGAGTTTTGAACCCAGGTAGACTGGTGCTATGGGCAGCGGGAGGGGGAGCGGTCAGCATCGGGGGAAACTGAGGCATGGAAAGGTGGGTTGCGTGAGGTCGCCCTACGTGAGGAATGCGACCTGAGTTTTGAACCCAGGTAGACTGGCTCTATGGGCAGCGGGCGGGGGAACGGTCAGCATCAGTGAGTGGGAAGCGCATTCACTGCGTGCAGAGGCGGTGTCAGCGGGAACGCAGCCCAGGGAAGGCGTCAGCTGACGCCAGAAAGCGACCCATTAGATTTGGAATCCGTCTCGAGGGTGAGAGGTGCCATGTGTTCTGAAGGGTTATTCGTGATAATAGTCCAAAGGTTTATCTGCTGTGTTTCGGCTTTGAACCAGTGGCCGTGGGCGTTAACCGCACCATACCCCACACGTCGAAAGGGGCTGCTTTTCACCTCATTAAGCGTTTCGATAATCATTTATTGAGCACTCACTGTGCACCCAACACCGGGTCAGCGGATGGGGGACATGGAGTAAACAAAACGGACAATGGCCGGAAGGAGATACGTGCGCTTAGCTGTTGGTTTAATGCCTGAGCGCGGTTTGCTTTGTCCCCTGCTACGTGCAGCCCTGGTTCTTGCCCCAAGGCTGTCGTTTTCTGGAACTCTGCATTTCTGAGTGTCATCGGTGGAGGAGGCATGCGGAAACTATCTTACTCCTCCCGTTAGACTGCACGTTTTCGGTGAGCCGGGTCATGTCCGGGTCCCCATGTCATTGTGTCCCAGATGCCTCCCGGCACGTGCACACAGAGGACAATTTCAGGAAGTTCAACGGAGAAATAGTACACTATTCTTTGAGACTGTGTAACGGCATCGCTTTAAAACGAGGAAGTGGCCAGAAGAACCCCTCTCTGAGGAAGTACCAGCTTAGGTCAGATTTGCAGGAGGAATAGGGAGGTAGCTAGGGAAGAAAGAGGGGAGAGCACTCTGGGGGTTCCGGGGGGGATCCCCAAGTGAACAGAGTTAGTCGCATCCCATCTTTCTCATGTCAAATGGTGATTTCCTTTAAGCTTCTGTAGAACGCCATTTCAGGAAATCGTGTTTCTGTTTTGTAAAGTGACTCATGTAAAAGAGCTATTTTGTTGTCATTGCCGCTAAAAATAAATTCGGAGTAAAATAATTTGGAATCGTGTTTATTTTCATTCCCGATTTTCTTCTTGATTTTTAAAATACTAAATGATAGGACTGTACGTTTAATTTTTCTCATGCCATTTTACAAATAAATTTTTTCTTGCCGACTTGATGTCGGCTGCCTACCCCGAGCCCCTCCCTCCTTCAGCTGCCCCCTGCCCCACCTTCATCACCTTATGCAGGGGAAGGCCCATTCCTGACCCCTAGTTGGGCAGGGGCTGCTAGGACAGCAGGCCTGCCCCTGATGCTAGGACACGCCATCTCTGCCCAGGGCGGCTGGTGCAGGAGGAGCTTTTGTCCCCATGGAGTGGAGTCTCTCTGTGCCTGGTGTTCTAGGCACGCTGCTTCTCGGCTGTGCGGCTTGGAGAGAGTTAACTGTCTGAAGCTCAGAGCCCTGAACTGGGAAAGACACCTGACACGATTATCTAAAGTGTAGAATGCCTGGCACTCAGTAGGTTTGCAGTACACAGAAATCAAAGCAGAGCCGATCCCTGCTGGCTTAGTCTCCTCCCTTTCTTAAATTCAGTCCTGAATGTGTCCTTCTGGATTTGAGACCCCTGGTCCCGTGAAGAATGGAGGAAACTTCCAGAAAACTCATGCAAGCACATCATATTACTTTATGATTTGCTGTTATAACAAAGTGCCAGAAAATCAGCGGCTTAAACAAGCCAACTTTTTATCTTATAGTCTCTCAGTTAGAAGTTCAGAACAGGTCTCCCTGGGCTAAAATTCAGGTGTGGGCAGAGCTGTGTCCCCTCTCGGTGGCTCTAGGGGACAATCCATTTCCTTGCCTTTCGGCCTCCGGGAGCTGCCTGCGTCCCTTGGCTCGTGGCCCCTTCCTGCACCGTCGAACGCGGCAGCCTCCCTGCTGCCTCTCCCCGACCCTCTCTCCTGCCTTCCTCTTCCACATGTAAGGTCCCTTGCGATGACACTGGGCCCAACCAGGTAATCTCCCTTTTGTAAGGTCAACCGCTTGGCGACCTTAATCCTCCCTCGTCACACAACATAACACGTTCGTCGGCTCCGGGAGTCGAGACATAAACATCTCGGGGACTGTTCCCCTGCCTTCCGTGGGCGCTGCCACACAACATCGAACGAGATGTTTACCCTGGGCAAGGGGCACAGGAAAATACGAGGCTCTGGGCGCCGCGGGTCCTTGCCCATGGGCCGTGTGATCCTATGCTTATCTGTCTCTGAGTCTCAGAGTTTCAGGCCAAGCGTGTCTTTGGATGGTCACCCCCTTCCTGCTTCTCAGTGGGATCCTCGGTAGTGGGGTCTGAACTCCTGGACCTTCAGTGCCCTCCCACGGGCTATGCTTCTCCTGCTGTAAATTCAAAGCCGAAGGAACCCATATGGGGGAACCTAGAGACAGTCTCAGGATTTGTTTCTGTGTTGAGCTGACTCTACACGGAAGTTCCCAGACGATGGCCACATACCAGGGTCTGCTGATGAATGAGCAGAGACGGCCACATAAACATCAGGGTTCGACCGGGCGAGGGACAGACTTTATTTCAATCCCCCCTGGGCATCTTTTAAAATATCCAGAGTCTGAGAGCTGTGGGGACATTAACGGGACTAGAGAACATATGTCTCTTGTGTGCATCTACTATGGCTGTCACGGGCTGTCCCATTCATTGTAGTCCTTTGGTCTCTCCTCCAAATTTTTAAATGTATTCAAGAGGGGTTTTTATGTCACTTTCGTACAAGTAGAGAAAGCGAAGCTCATTTTATCCAGCTGGCCGTTGACCAGGCCAAGAGGCCGAGCGTCTCCTTTCCCTCCGGGAGGTGTCCGAGCTGCCTTGTCTAGCGCCGGGGATCCTACGCTCACACAACTAAGGTTTGTTCATTCATTCACTCACTCACTCACTCACTCATTCATTCATTCATTCATTCATTCATTCATGGAGAGGGGAGTGAATAAGACCTGGATGCCACCGCAGGCATCTCATGGCCTGGAGGCAGAGAAGCGATGCCGATACAGCTCAGCATGGTTCACGGCGGAGGAGGGTGCAGGGTACGTTAGACCCGAGGAAGTCACCTGGGCCCGTGCGGCGAGGGGTAGACGTTTTCCAGGGAGAAAATGAGAGCCTTTTGAAGGCAAAGTCAGCCTTCGCTGGGCCAAGATGGGGCCCCACCTTCATCACCTTATGCAGGGGAAGGCCCAGTCCTGACTCCCAGCTGGGCAGGAAGTCACCTGGGCCCATGTGGTGAGGGGTAGACGTTTTCCAGGGAGAAAATGAGAGCTGTGCTGAATTCTGAAGGCAAAGTCAGCCTTCGCTGGGCCAAGATGGAACACGAGGTTCCCAGGCAACAGAGCGGAGGTGAGCGAGGCCTTGGCACTTTCGGAGAAGAGTAGGCGGGTCCCCGTGTGGGGGGCGCTGTGGCGAGAGGAGGCCTGGCCTAGTGGGCAGCAGGGAGACCGGGGCTGGCCGCCATCTGTGCCACCTACTGCTGCTGCTTGACCTTCCTGTGCACCAAGGAAGTAGAATCGTGATTCCCCATCCGTTTATGATGATCACATCGCATCATAGTAAGAGAACTAACACGCCATCCACTGTTTCTAGACGCTATGCTAAGTGCTTTATACCTAGATTAATTCTTTAATCTCCACTCTTTGTTTCAGACACTGCCATTTCCTGTCCTCTATAGACAAGGAACGTAAACATAGAAAACTAAGTAGCTTCTCCAGGCCACACGCCAGTTAGCAGCAGGGCTCAAATTCAGACACTGCCATGCTCTTAATCAGTGGGTCCAGCGCGTGTACGGGGCACCGAACACACACCACGCACTGTGGGGCAGAGCGGGCATCGCCGGGCAGCAGACACAGGCAGGGGACAGATGCGAAGGGCTCGGCTTATCCCTTGTTCCATAGGCCGCTGAGCCCAAAGCAGGCTGGGCGTGCCGAGGTCGGATTTTCATTTTGGGATGATCGTTCTGGTGACGATGCACAGGAAGGCCTCGAGTGGCTAAGGCGCCATCTTACCTTTTCAGGATATTGGAGGACGTTTTAAATTGGTTAAAAGAGAATCGAAAGCCTTCATTTATAGTCTTCATGGTAGCACAGAAAGAGAACAGGTTGTCAAGGAAGAGAGACCAGGATTCTACCAGGGACTTCCAAGGTGCCATGGAGACGACTCCCATGGTTACGTGATAAAGCAAAAGAGCTACCCCAGGCCCGTCTCCCTGTGGTGGCTGTGACTCCGGGAGGGGCCTGGGTCTGGGCTCCAGGCTGTACCAAGGCCCCAGGACTTCTGGGCAGAGAGGACCAAGGCACTGAGAGCGGCTGGCTCTCGGTGCTCATCAGCCTAAGAGTGACGAGTGACTGTGAGGGACAGGACTCAGAGAGACTGGCCAGAAGCGGGGTGGCCGTCCAGCTTCTTAGGACAAGGGCGACAGTGCAGCTGGTCACAATTACAATGTAGAGGGGAAAGAAAGTGGGCAAAGAAAACGCTCAAAGAGAAGCGAAAGGGCAGCAGCCTTTTCCGTGTGTTTATTTTTGGCACGTGTTTCCTGTCATCGTTCTTTCTTGTAATTGGAGCTATTTGTCCACTGCTATCCTCAGTGCGTCTGTGTCTCCCTTTACTGTCACCTCTTAAAACCCAGGGCCTGTCTTGTTAACTCTGCACGTGGTCCCCTTCTCGTAGTACCTGCTCGATACAACCTAGAAGAATATTAGATGAGACGGCAGCACAGACTAGACAGGTAGGAGAGCCTATTGCTTCGAGTGTGAAGCCAGATGCTGTAGGAATGTCTTCTCGCAGCCTGAGGTCTTTGACCATTGGTCTAAGAGAAGTGATATTTATAGCCCGGGAGTCTGACTTGGCCTCATGGGTGGTTTTCCCCACTTAAGCTGTGAAGGGTCCTGGCCTCTCAGCAAACAGGAACATCTGTAGAGCAACATAACAAATTCAGAATTTGTGGGCAACGTACTCGCCTCTCTCTAAAGGTATGAGCTGGTGGCCAAACCTTTCTTGAACACTAAAGCAATCCTGCTCTTAACGACTTGGTGGCACTGATGTCGCGGGCTTAAGGGGCAAGGAGGGCACTGTGCTCCTCCTTTAAGACACTCTGGGACCTGGCGTCCAACAGCGGCATAAATTGGCGGTTCCTCTTAGCAAAACAGGAGTGCGGTCCAACTCAGGTCTTTAGTCTCACAGAGGACTTTCCAGCCTGAGACTGCTGAGTCGCGGAACGTTCTTTCCCAGCGAAGCTGCCAAGTCACTTGAAATATAAAAAGTATATATTAATCCATAAATCAACATGTCTCAGAGGGGACTGGAACAGACAGTGTTGGAAACACGCACTGCTCATATTTTCTTCACCGAATCTTTTTGTTTTGAAACACTGGTTTCATTTCACTTAGAAAAGGAAAGAGCTTTTTATTCTCATTTGATTTTTAAGAAATTCAAATCCTGAAGCTTCTCTTTCCTGGCCTTGAAGAGTCAGGGGTGTCCTCCCGGGTCTAGTGCCCCAGCCCGACCCGGGTGACCTGACTTCACCGCGAACCTTTTGGGACCCAGATCATCTTCTCTACTAAAAGAAGGGCCTGGAAAGGATTATTTCTGAGGTCCCGTCCGATGCTAGCCTCCTACCTCCGTACAGACGAGGAGCATTACAAACTAGTCCTATGAGCCGCTCCGTGAAAAGAACACTTGGATTTGGGGAAAATTTCAGAAAATTTCAGAAATACTCCTAGGAGTTCCGGAGGTCCATTAGCATATTTGAGAGCGTCGGCAGAGGCACCAGGAGACAATGGATGTTGTGTTTCACAGGAGGTGCTAGATCATAGGCAGAAGGTTCGAAGCAGATGATCAGAAGCTAGTGAGATGTCTCGCCTGCATCCAGGACATCAAAGGGGCCGGCAGAGTAGAGAGTAAGGAGAAATTTTTTGAATATATATTTTTGGAAAATATATTGCTGCGCTGTGAGAGCCTGACACCTCCCAAAGGGGAGAGAGCAGAGGGGCCTGCTCCCCTGCTCCCCGCCTCCAGCCCGGCGGGGGGTGGTCACGCGCTCCGGAATCCACGTCTTCTCTGACAAATCTAGAGAGTAAAAATGTGCTGATCAGCTGTGCACGGTGATGGGGTGGGTGTGCGGGGGTGTTGGCAGTGCCGTATATCCTGCACCCCGAAACTTTCTCTGGGAGAAAGATGGGTCGGTGAGTGTTTTCTGTAGACAGAGTGGGTGCCGCGAGCAGGAGGGAGCTGGTGTGGCGTCGTCGCTGCACCTGTCCAAGACGGGGCTCGGAGGGGTGTAGACCTCTGCCCGGGGAGGCAGAGGAAGGTAGAGGAAGGACCAGAGGAAGGTGAGGACGCCTCCCACATCAGAGAGACGCAGAGAGAGGCTGCCGCAGTGGGGGCACGGGCGATGGGGGTCTGAGGCGACCCTCTGGGACGCTTTAAGGCCCTTTCTACTACTGCCAACCCCAGACCCCCAGCTCGTAATATTATCAGCCAGACCAGAACATTCCTGTCACCTGCTCCTTTTCTCCCTTCGCCAGATGCTCCCAAACCTGGGGGCGTGGCAGGAGAACGTGCTGGCGAAGGGGAAACGCAAAAGCCAACTCCAGCCCCAGCCCCGGACTCCACTGCAGGCCCCACGGCGGGGAGGTGGGAGGGAGGTGGGAAGGGCTGAGACGCAAGATCAAGGTTGTGATTTCGTTTTTTTAAATAATTATGCACTTTTTAAACAGGAAGGCGAGAGTGTGAATTATCCTGCTTTCTAACCCTGAGATAGTTTGTGTTACTTAAGAGAGGCTAGAGGCAGGACCAAGAAAAATAGAATCATTTGGAACATATTTATGCATATGTTGTTTAAACGGTTAATTATTTTCTTTTCGATCAGTATGCAGAGGACCATCGTTTGGATTGATACACATTCAGAATCAAAAATCGGGACAGTGGCTGTGATGTCAGCACACTTAGGTCCTTAGGTCTCTTCAATCTGAAGTATTTTAGATAATGTGCTCCTAGCTGTGTGTATGTGTCGGGGGTGGGAGAGGGTTTATTTTCGTATTTATTTAATGGTTTCAACAGTGAGATATTCCAGATCTCAATGGGAAAGTCACTCAATTTAACAAAATCCTAATTTCATTTTTTAATCTTTTGTCAAACCCCCAAGTCATATATCCTGACTTTAGATTTAAGAATTCTGGCCAATGCAACTGATAATAGTTACTGCTGGTAACAGGGAAAGAATTAGTATCCCTTTTATTACTCAGACATCTTCCTTTCAACTCATCGATGAAGTAAATGATGTCTTTCTCTGTCTTAAATCAAACTTTCTTTCCAGCTTTAGCATCATAATGAAGCGCTTTGCGTTTTTTAAAAGAACAAAATAACAACGAATTGCCTAAAATACCTTCAATGGAAGAGCAAATCCGTATTCCCACCCTTTGCAAATTATTGAAGCGGATATTTTAGTTCTCTGCTTTTTAAAATGTAGTCAGTAGACCAGCAACATCGGAAGGATCTGGGGCCTTGTTGGACATACAGAACCACGAGCCCTTTTCCTAGACGCACCTGGCTGGAATCTGCACACCTGCCGCGGTTTGAGAGGCACTTTCAGGTGGCCCGAGCTGCACCGAGGGTGGGATTTACTGTCTGCGCGCTTCCCTGGTCTCGTGGCCCTGCACTCCCACACCAGCCTGCTGGAAAGGGTCAGAGCAAAACCGAGTTTGAGCAAGCTCCACCGCTCCCCGCGCCTGTGACCTCAGCCAGTCCACTCGACTTTCCAGCCCCAGGTTTCTCATTTTAAACAGAGTGGATAATATTCTTCACCACGACTCTGCCAAGTAGGCCGGATTCAAAATAATGGCGTCTGGAACGGCTCCGGTGTGCTATCTGCTTCATACCGACACCCCACAAGTCCATTTCCAACAAGATAACAGTGCACCCACTATTGTCAAATAACAGCTTAATTTCTCTTTCTTTTTTTCCTTCTTTAAAAAAACTTTTTTCACGTCTCCTTGTTTGGCAATTGCGGCCACCCAGAATATAACTAAGACTTTCGATCAAGTTGACATTACTTTAGTGGCACTAAAATTATTATCCAAACCACCATGAGTCAAAGTTCCTGCTCATTGCACGGTAGGACCTGCCCTGAGCCCTCCCTCCAGCATTTGCCTGCTGATCTCATTTGCAACGCCCCAGAAGGGAGTGGGCAGGAATGAGGGGTGCAGGACGGCAGACAGCACAGGGAGAGTTTGCAGTGGTCTGGCAGAGAGAAAGCTGCCCCCACCGCTTAGAATGAGCGTCTGAGTCATCCAGAAAAAGTGAATTCCTTTCCTGAGTCTCTGCTGTTTGAAGAGGTAGGGAGGTTTTTAATGACAGCTAACCAAAAGTTGAGCCTGCGAGATTATTTTTAAAATGGGGCTTCCTGAATGAAAGCTGCTGAATTGAGGTTTCAGCAATATTAAATTAAAAATAAGCAGTTTCCACCTGCATGAATTCTCAAGAGCCCTCTTCCTTCTAAGTGGCAGCATTAACACTCTCCGGCTTAGGAAAATTTTTATGACTTTGTTTTTCCCCTTTTTTTCCCCCTTTTTTTTTTTTTTTTGGTTTTGAGGTTTAGAATTCTGGTAAAGTCAAGTAAATAGGTTAATAAGAAATACAAAAATGTCTCACTTGAGGCCAAGTGTGTGAGCAATTTCATCTTTCTACGGGAACACCTTGAGATTTCTCAGAAGATGGAGGAGATTTATTTTGATCTGTTCTTTCCATAGAGTCCGAGTAAATACCCTACACATTACACTAAAAAAAAACACAAGGAAACGCTGAAACGTGGGCGAAGAGGCCAGACCGGCTGGGGACCTCTGGACCCAAGGAGCAGGTGATAAGTTTCCTGAATTTTCTTTTTTTTTTTTTTCCTTTTGCTTCACATGTCCGAAACTTGAGGCTGAGGAAGCCAGCCACCCAGAAATGTCAACAGGCACAAATAAAAATATCCTCAACAAAAGCTCGCCCTCTCGACCTAGAGGAACAGAAAGGGCAGGCAGGACAGAGAACATTTGGAAAATAACTGCTTTCCTGTAGCTGAATAGAAAAAAATTGTGACCCATCCATGCCAGCAAAGGCTGAGTGGGGAGCCTAAACTTTTACCCTCCCAGGTGTAACGAGGGTCCCCAAGCCCTCTGCTGGGGTGGTGGTGTTGGAGGAGGGAGCTGGGCAGCAATGAGCCCCCTCCCCACCACAGTGTCTGCAAGACCATGCAGGGTACCTGGGCTTCTAACCTCTCTGGGTAGTAATGAGGTGTTTCTTCCCCCATCCTCCCCACACACTGGGCGGGGGCAGAGCGGGGGAGGCGGGGTGGCAGGGTCGGGTGTCAAAGGAGTCTTAGGGGAGAGTCATAGCAAAATGCTCCTGCCCCCCACCCCCAGGAAGGGAGGTATGAGTGAGGGCTAGTGAGGAGGAGAACGCCCACCCCTACCTACAATAGCAAGGGACACCCCACTGGGTATCACGGAGGCCAAGTGGCATATTCGGGCGTCTGTACCCTCACTACCCCTGGGAGGAGTAAGGCAGTGTCTTCTTTGCCCTGGGCAGAGTGGCGTCAGAGGAAGGCCGTTAAAACATAAGAATCTTGTAATACCCAGAACGTAAATGTTCAACTTAAAATCACTCATCGTATCGTGAATCAGAAAGTTCTGGTTAATGAGAAAAAGACGCTAAGTGCCGATAGCAAGATAACAGAGATATTAGAATCATCTGACAAAGATTTTAAAGAGCCCTCGCAAAAATGCTTCAGTGAGCAATTAAGAACATGCTTGAAACCAGTAAAAAAATAAGAATCTGAGCAAAGAAATGCTAAGTCTCAGCGCAGAAATGGAAGATGTAAAGGAGAATGAAACGGAAATTTTGGAAGTGAAAATACAATAAAACGAATAAAAACCTGAATGGATGAGCTCGATAGTAAATGGAAGGGGGAGAGGAAAGAATCAATGAACTGGAAGTGGAAATTATTTCAGTCTGAACAACAAGAAGGAAACAAATAAACAAAAACCAAATAAACAACAAACACATGAACAAGGGGAGCCTCAGAGACCCCGGAGACTATAACAAAAGATATAACACTTGCATCACCCGAGTCCCCAGAGAGAGAGGAGAAAGAGGGCAGGGTTGAAAAAAATACTCCAAGAAATGGGACAACTTCCCAATTTTGTAAAAGACGGAATCCTGCATATTCGAGAAGCGAAGTGAATCGTAAGTGGGATAAACCCAGAGAAATTCTCACCAAGACACAGGGTAGTCACACTTCTGAGAACCAAAAACAAAGACAGTATCTTTAAAGTAGCAAGAGAGAAGCTACTTATTCCTTTTCTATACGGGAAACAAGCTTGGAGAGCAGTGGGCTACTCTCAGAAATCACAGAGAATAGAAGGAAGCGGCCCGTTTTTCAAGGGCCGACAAAAAAAACTCAAAAGAACTAGAAAGAAAACCAAAATACTTCATGCGGTAAAAATATCTTTCAGGAATGCGGGAGAAATCAAGACATTCTTAGGTAAAGAAAAACAATTTTTCACTAGCATACCTACTCTAACGAATGACTACAAGAAGTTGTTTTTAAGCAGGAAGGAAATGTTCGAAGAAGCGACCTTCAAACACCGTGAAGGGCGAAAGAACAGGGTGAGCTAAAATACAGATGAGCTAAAACTTTTCTCTTCTTCTTGTGTCTTCCAAACGACACAAGAAGCAAAAAAATAAAAAGATTTCACCGTGTGTTCTGAATGTATGTAGAGAGAACGTTCAGGACAGTTATAAATGAGGTTGGGTTGAGGGATGTAAAAGGTTTCTATACTTTACATGAACTGGTCAAAATCTGACTAAAGGACAATAGTAGTAGACTAAGATATATTTCCATCTGTTATAGATTATCTGCTATGATACCAGAGCAAGTACTGAACAAACTACTCGAAAGGATACACTCCAATACGCTATAGATAAACCAAAATGTAGTTCTAGAACGGATGCTTAAATAACCCACAGGAAGGTGGGGAAAAAAACAGAAAGGCAGATGGAACAAACCGAACATGAAAACGTAAAATGGGAGTTTTCAGCTCTGACATATAAATAAGTGAGTTAAATAGAAACGGTCGAATTTTCTTTAATCCGGACAGATATTGCCGGAGCAGACGAAAAGCTCATCTCACAGGTGTGACACGACCGTCTGCTCTCTACGAGAAACTCACTTTAAATAGGATATAGGTAGGTTGAAAGTAAAAGGATGGAAAAAGATACTGATTGTTAGATTTTAATTAATTTGCAAATATTAATAGAAGGAAAGTAGGAATGACAATCTTGGTGTCAAATAGAGAAAATGACCAGTCAGAAAGGAATATATACATACGATAAAGGAATATATGTGTGCCAGGAATCACAGCAATCCTGAATGTCATACGCTAAAAAACAGAGGTGCCAAAATACGTGAACTGACCTGAGAGAGGACAGATGAAGGAAGAAACAGGCCAGTCCACGATTGTGTTTGTTTTTTTTTTATGCTAGATCCTTGCTGAACATGGTTACTATCGAGATTCCAACAAGATTTTTTTTTTCTTGTAGATATAGATAAGATTATCCCAAAATTTGTATGGGAAGACAAAGGAACTAGAGTAGACAAAGCAATTTTGAAGGAAAAAAGAATAAAAGGTAGGAATCGGTTTATGTAATTATACGACTTCTGTAGCTACAGTGATCAACAGTGTGTGGTATTAGGGAACAAGACAGACACACAGATGAATGAAACGGAACGGAGAACCCGGAAATAGGCCCAAGTAATTTTTCAAAAAGTTACTAAAACGAATTAATGGAGAATGGTTTTTTCAAAATATGTTACTGGTGTAACTGAATATCCAGAGGCAATTAAAAAAAAAAAAAAAAAGAACCCCGACCCACGTCTCCCACTTACATAAAAATTAGCTCAAAACGAATCAAAGACTTAAATGTAAAATGCAAAATTATAAAACAGAAAATATAGGACAAAGTCTTTGAATCAAGGGTTAGGCAAAGAGCTCTTAGACTTGACACTAAGAACGTAATTAATAAGAGAAAGAATTGATAAATTGGAATTCATCCAAATGAAAACCTTTTGCTCTGGGAAAGACTCTTAAAAGGATGAAAGACAAACTACAGACTGGAAGGAAACATTTATAAACCTCGTATCTGACAAAGAACTAATATTAAGACGTTTAAAGAACTCTCAAAACTCAGACAAAAACTCAACTAGAAAATCATCTAACAACAGAAACAGGCATTTTATGGAAGAGGATACACAGATGGCAAACAAGCACGTGAAAAGATGTTCAACGTCATTAGCTATTAGAAAAATGCAAATCAAAACCTCAATAAGATATCACGACGCACCTCTGAGATTCACCGAAGCTCAGCGCAGTGACTGGCCAGCGAACCCGTAAGATTGTACGTTCCCAGCGCACTGTGTGAGTGATCTGGCTTCTCCGTGTCCTTGCTGGGCCACTCACGCATTGCTGGTGAAAATGCCAGTGGAAAACGGTTTTACAGTTTCTTAAAACACTAACATCTAACAATTGCACTCCTGGGTGTTTATCCCAGAGAAACGAAAACTTAATGTTCGCACAAAAACGTGCACACAAATATAGGTTATTGTTTGTAATAGCAAAAGGAAAAAAAAACGACAAAAAACACAATCAAACCGGAAACAACACACATGTCCTTCAATGGGTGACTGATAAAACCATCTGTGGTACATCCATACAATTCAATACTACCTGGCAATAAAAAGGAATGAATTAACTGACATGCACGACGTGAACGAATCTCCAGAGAATGATGTTGACTGAAAACAGCCAATTCCAAAAGGTTACTTATTGTACGATTCGTTTATTCAACATTCTTGAAATGAGAAAAATTATAGAAGTGAAGAACAGGTAAATGGTTGCCGGGGTGAGGAGGGTGGGGGCTGGAGGGACGCGGGTGTGAAAGGAACATAGGAGGGACCCTTCCTCGCAGGGGTGTAAATGTCCTGCCTCTCCACTGTGTCAACGTCCTGGTGGTGACGTCTTGCCGTCGTTTTGGAAGCTGTCCCCACCGGGAGAGACTGAGCGGGCGCACGCTCCAGCTTTGTGCTTTGTTTGTTTTTTTAACAACTGCATGAGATTCTACGGCGACCTCAAATTTAAAAAGTACGATTAAAAATAAAAAGAACGCGCTGACATATTCCTCTCCCCGGGAATGTGGGCTACTTCTGGATTGTGTTTTGGGGAAAAGAGGTTGAAAGAAGTGTAGAGAGAAAGTGACACGTGCAGGTAAAATCTCTCTTTTCTACAGAGAAAGACGTAGATGGGCGGAAACTGACGCGTTTGTTCATTCATTCATTCGTCTATGCGGTCAGTTTATCCACTCGTTTATATGTTTATACACGCATTCATTTACAAACATTTAATTCACTCGTTTATCTTATCTTTTTGTTCAAAACGGTAATTACTGAGAGCAGCTGTAGATGAGGTATGATACCACGTACTAAGGGAATCAAAGAATGAACTTGGCACAGCCTCTGAATGTAGGGAGCTTCCAGTAATTCACTGATACATTCCATTAACCAAATACACGATCGACCCAACCAACCAGCCAACAACCAACCAACCATCCGATGTTGATAAGGGCCTATTCTATCCCCAAGGCCTGCTGTGTTGCTTGGCATAAAAATATGATGCCATTAATCTTAAAACTGATCACTGACTACATAAAGGCAGCGTATGTTCAGAGCTGGGCGCCGAACGAGGTAGATACAGAACGGGAGACGGAATAACTCACCAGCCTGAGGGGTGAGGGGTGGGGGCGAGTCATGTCGTACACCCCGCGGGACGGAATTTCCACTAGCCCCAGGATGGAACCCAAGCCTGACTCTCACGAGGTGGACCGAGCTCGCTTTCCTACCCCATCTCCTGCTGCTCCGTCAGGCTCACGATGGTTTCCATGTTCTCTGCACGTGTTTTCTCCACGAGAATGTTCTTTTCCCACTTGCGAACCCAAAGCCCCCCTGTTCTGTAGCTTTGGGCGCCTTCCCGTCACTCCTCACGGGAGAGCACGTGGCCCTCCTCTCTGTTCCCGTAGCTCTCAAGTATACGGGTTATTAAGGTTCTAACCGTATGCCGGTGGAGGGTACTAGTGGCCTCACAGACCAAACAGATAGAGACTGAATTCCGCTTTTTCCACTTACTGATTGTTTTAACTCAGGAAAGCTTGTTAACCCCTCAGAATCTCTTTCTCCTTACGACTTTACGGATGCAAATGGGATCCCATCTCAGAAGCGAGATGAGGACTCAGAAATAACACATGGATGGTAGCCAGCAAACGACCTGGACTCTGGGCAGCACCGAGAAAATCTTAGCTCTTTTTCCATTCGGGGAAATCTTTTCTGCATTTCTGTCCGCTTCCTTTTTCTCTCGAGGCAGGGTCTAGTTCCTGTTCATTTTGTTATTCCCAGTGTTTGGACTCTTGTACAGTGATAATAAAGCTGCTAATATTAACCACGCCATCAATGTATTACTGGTACATAGGAGATAATAAATGTTTACTGAAACAGCTTGTTTGGGAGTATTCAATTGCCAGGCTTCTTGTGTTTCTTCCAGTTATATCACATTAATCTATGTTCACTGAAATCCTACTGAGTCTGAGAAAATGCCAGGGGCCGGAGAAAGAGATAGAGGTGGTGGGGAGAGAGAGAGAGAGAAGGGAAGACAGTGTGGCTTCAGCTGTTTTTGTGTATGAGGGAGATATATGCATTTGTCCAGGAATTACGGTGTGGGATGCTTTGTGAAATATTTCAGAGCAGCGATACAAAGGGTTGGGGGAGGCTTTCGGCATAGTTACTTATTCTTAGGAAGGAAACTGTATAAAGGTTTTATATTATATATATAAATTTCTCACGTTGGTCATATACATGTCTTTCTCTTGCTTACTCTGCAGCTGTAGGAAGAGAAAGCTCTACCCTCTTCCCCCGCTCTGCTCCCCCTGCCCCCCACATTCCACTGCTAGCATAGGAGACTCTCTGGAACACGTAGAAACTAGAATTAGAAAGAAGGAGGCCAGCCAATTGGGGATCGTGAATATATTAGGGTACGCATTCGTTTCCTGGGACTGCTGTAACAAGGGACCGTGAACGGGGGCATTAGGATGACAGAAATTTATTCTCTTACAGTTCTGAAGACCAGAAGGCTGAAATCAGGCGCGCAGGGTTGTTTGCCTCTGAGGGCTGCGAGGAGGTGCGTCTCCCCGAGCTTACGCGGTTTGCTGGCAATCTTTGGTATTCCTTGCCTTCTGCCGCGTTGTCTCATGGGTGTGTCTGTGTCCAAATTTCCCCTTTTTAGAAGGACACCCATCCTATTAGAGGAGGCAACCACCCTATTCCCATGTGACCTCATCCTAACCAGTTGCATCTGCAAAACTCTGATTTTCAAATAAGGCCACAGAATGAGGCGTTGGGGTTTAGAACTTAAACATGTGAATTTTGGAGGAGACAAGAGACGCAAATCAACCTGTAGATGGTATGACTAAGATTTCAGCTGTAAAATCATTAAAGATTAAAAACCAACGGCTTCTTTAACCTTCGCATTTTGTGCCGGAAAAATCAAAGACCAGAGATGTTTCAGAGGCAAGGACAGTGGGAGGGACCTGCCCACTTCAGGATTTTAGCTCCATCTCTTACGTGCCATGTGACCCCGCATCAACTCCTGGGATGTTGCCCTCCGCGTGGAAATGACATGGTCTGGCATTGCCGAGAGGGAGGATAAAGGTCAAATGAGACCATTGCCGTGGAGATGCTTTACGAGCGCTAACAGACATAAGAGGAAGGCAATTTCTTTAAGGTGCAACAGGCCAACATGCCATAGATACCTGTGGAGCAGCACATCAAGTCTGGACTTCTTCCCTTGGAATATGTCACAGCGAACTACTTTTATGCCATTAAAAAACTGGAATTTTACCAAGCTGAGAGATGCAATCTCACCTGGCGTGCAGCTCATAAAAACCGCCTTTATGCTTTTAACTGGCAAAATTCTCAATAAAATAAATGCATTTCTGCCAGCTTAAGACAGGGAGGTCTAGTAGGAAGGGTGAGAAAGCACATGAATGGGCGAGCTGGATAAGAAAGATCAGTCTGAGGGCTCAGAGGAAGGAAAGAGCCTTTGAGCCTTGTCTCAACTTTATATATGCTGATATTGTGCCATCGTCCGAAAAGTGGGTTTCATTCAATTTTCCGCACCCAAGATTCTACACAAACGGACAAAATAAGAGAGAAAACTCACAATAAACACAGCATCGATCAAATTCTAACCTTGTGCTAGATGTGGTTGTCCGTCTTTCTCATGCACCGCCTGGCTGGATTCTCCCATAATCCCATGGGCACACCTACTCACATCACCCTATTTCAGTAATGAGGAGGCCAAAGCGAGAACGCTTGGGAAATTGCCCCAGGTCACAGGGTTAAGGACTTGTAGATATGTCTCTCAAGCTCTTCTCATCTTTTGGGTTTAGCTCAGTGACTGTCAACAGATCTCGCCTCTCAGGGGGCATTTGACAATGTCTAGAGATGCATTTGGTTGTCACAGCTGGAGCAGGGCTCCTGGCATCCTGTGAGCGAGGATAGGGATGCTATGAAACATCTTATGGAGGACAGGACGTCCCCACACAGCAGAGTCATCTAGCCCTAAAGATGACGTTGACAAAGCCTGATATACCTCCCACACAAAACCTCTTCTCTCTTCCAAGCCAACATTCGCCACACGGTGTTTAGAAAGATACCTGCATGCCACAAGTTTTGAATTAGGTGTTCTGTGGGGGAGAAGAAACATCAATGGAGCATCGTTTCACCCTAAAGTGTGAGAGTGTTCGATACAATGTATAAATTCATTTGTAAAGTTGACCTTGATGTTGAGAAAAAACCTAGCCTAATGCCTGAAGCAAAAAAGTCCAGGCTCTGCCTTGGTCAGCAGGCACTTCTACCAGCTAATTGCTACAGACTTACTCTCTCCAGTCCCTGGTCTGTGACACATCCTTTCTCATAATTTTGGCCTATATACGTGATATTATTTTATTCTCTATTGTGTACTAAATATATCCAAATTCGATCACTTTATATCGCAATTATTCTGTGCGGCCATACTTTTGTCACAAACTTCAATCCATATACATATTATATATTATAATTTCTGCAGTTCCCCCCCGCCCCATTTCATTAAATGATACCGCCATCCCCTCAGGTACGATACCCCGAAATCTGAGGGTCATTTTATGAGTCCCCTCACCTTCAATAGTAATCTATTAACAAGTCTGATGCATGGTGCCATCTTCAAAATAGATCTTAAGATCTGCCCACGCCTTTCTCTCTGCTCTCATTAAATTTCACCTCCGTGAGCTCTTGTTGGATAAGGATAATGGTCTTGAACCGGAGTCGTACATTTTTAATTTTGCATTTGAAAACAGGTCTGCCTGGTTCCAACCTTCTTCCTTTCCCCTCCTCAGAAAGAACTTTCAGCCAGAAACGAAATCTATTCTGTTCTCTAGGTTTAGAACCAGGACCACTATTGAAATGAATGTTTCTACGTCTTCCAAAACCTCAAGATCTGAGAAAAAGCAACCGCCGCCACCACCAACGCAAAGTCTTAACGTGCTTCATGAACTGGAAGATTCCCCTAAACTCCTACCCTTACTTAGGTTCGTCTCTAGTTTTCACCTCCTGTATGTGTCCAGTTATTTCAGTTTATGGACATACTACCGCAAAATGCAGGTCTTCCTCTAATGCATACTCATGTGCACACGCACAGCATCGGTGTGTAGAGATTTTACTGAGGGTTCGTTAGGGAGGAAGTCTAAATTGAGTCAGTTACCTCACATCCACAAAACCTTCAGATGAAACAGCAGACATCCTTTTTCTTAAACACTCTCTGGCCAGCCACAGGGGATTTCTCAGCGGACAGCGGCCTCAGGCTATCAGGCCACCAGCCTCTCCTCTCATGTAGGGGGTTTAGCCACATCCTTTGTGCCTCAGCTCCTGCTAACACCCAGTGCTCAGGCATTCCTTTTAACCTCAAATAGCTTATCAAGGTCACGGCAAAAGAACTTTCTTCTTAGAGGAATTCTCATTCATGTGTTAAGATACTAAATGTTTATCCCTTAAAGGGGCTGAAGATTTTAACTCAGGTTAAGCATTTCTAATAATCTGAGTCTGCGATTCATCCTACGGTGAACCATTGATTGGGACTGTCCTCAGAGCTGGCATCGTTCTGTCGTTCGGGGCATCATCGCCGTGTGCAAACCCCAGCGAGAATGCTGCTCTCGTAGTGTTACTGCATCATCGCAGAAAGAGAGGACTGTGAGGAAGGATTTCAGTCCTGTGAAATCACACCACATAAGGATCTGACCGGGGACCAGGCCAGGCTCCCAGGGGCGTGAGGATGGAGGCGATTTGGAAGTGGAGGTGTGCTGCTAAATGCTTAGCAACTGGCTTTCTGGCCGGTGGGGATCGGGGAGGGGAGCAAGCCCCGAGGCGTAAATGTTCCTTCTATGTCCGATTTCAGGCTCCGAATTCAGCACATCTGAATGTGGAGTTGGAAAGGCAAGTACAGTGACAGCCATTGGACAGCATTTCCGTCATACAGAAATGACCTTAGCAGCATAGATTCTGTGTGACCTCACTTCTATGTAAAATCATAGAAATGAAGAGTTAATGGTGGTTGCCAGGGGCCAAGGGGTAGAGGACATGGGGTGGGGGATACTGGTCAAAGGTAGAAACTTCCAGTTACAAGGTGAAAAAGTTCTGGCGATCTAACATACGACATTATGATCGTGGTTGACAACAATGTATCATACACTCGAAAGTTGTTGGGAGGGTAGATCTTAAAAGCTCTCACACAAAAAAAGAAATTGACAATTATGTGGCGTTATGGAGGCGCGAGCTCATGGTGTGGTGGCTGCCACGCTGCACTACGTGAGTGCAGCTGATCAACATGCGGTGCACCTTACACTTATGAGATGTTATATGTCAGTGATATCTCAATAAAGGTGGACAGACAGAGCATCGAAAGTACGACTCTCGTCAAATAATCAGGAAATGATGACTTTCCAGGATTTATTCCCTTCGTTTTAATATAACTCAGTTACGAGTTTATATGATTTTGTTTTTGAACGCTAGCTGTGTTGAACCAACGGCACGTGACATCCCTGGATATTGACCCGTCAGCCCTGTGGGTCCGTGCGGGCTGCATCCGACACAGCGCTGGAGGCTGGGAGGCTGGGAGGCCTTAATGAGCCGTGAGTAGAGCAGAGGGAGCGGGACGTGCAAAGGCCCTGGGGAGCTGAAGGGGAGCTGGGTGATTTGCTAAGGCTTTTAGCTCGTCTTCCTCATAACAGACGCAGCCCCTGCAGGTTTTAATAGCAGAGGTGCCGTGATCAGGCTGTGCTTGGGAAAGGCCTGGGGTGGGAGGAGGGCGGCGAAGGTGGGTGGCTTCCCATCATCACTGAGTCATTTTGGTCGAATCTGGGTCAACACTCAGGAGGCAGAATTGAAGCTCTGAATGGGGACGAGATGCCCTTGAAATCCCTTTCAACCCCGGAATTCCATGACAGTCAGAGAAAGACCGACTTTTTTTTTAGGGACAGATAGAAGAGGTGAGAATTGACAAATTAAGAGCCTGGAGACGGTGTCTTGCACATTAGAAACAGATATATAAATATGCCAGCAACTTGAGGCCGAAAGGGAAAAAGCCTCTCTTTGAAGTAAATAGCCACAGGAAGCAAAGTGAGTCAGGTGTTCGCTCTCTCACCCCGCCCTTCCCCGTGGGTTCCTATTTTTGAAACATCACTTCCTCGAAGTGTCAGACAATTATATCTGTGGATATATTTTCGCCGACGTGATACCTAAAAAGGATCATGTGAATTATTCATGCCCTTCCCTCTTGCTGGGACTGAACGGGACGGTAAATGCTGCGATGCCATTTCACTTTAGGCCATTCCTTTGCAGGAGAGTTCAGAGAGCACGCCCCCAAGATCTGGAAGACTGATGAATCATCTCAAATGGGAGGGTAAACCGTCTGCTAGAGAACCCCCTTCTACGCGTGGCCGCAGCGAAGGCCCCGTCCTCTCCGACCCCCTCTGCGTTCTAGGTTTCAGCCACCGGTGCCCGACTCCACGACTGCCTATCTCGGGCGTGCCTCTGCCAGGATACGCTCAAATCTCCCCCCGATAGGAGCCCCGAAGCCAGCACAGCCCCTGGGTCTGTGCTAGGACCCTGTGCCACACACAACCCACTGTCCCCCGGGCACGATTCCCTGTAGGCCAGTGCCAGCCCGGACATTGCTGAGAATGGCCCGCCTCTCCCCTCACCGTCCCTCCAGAGTAAGCCCCCGTCAGTCCTGGCCGAGGCTTTGAGAAAAATGGCCTTGGAGACAGTCCTGGTCCTGCTTTATCCCGTATTGATTCTGTGACACTGGGTAAGCTAGCCAGGGACCTCTCCGGGCCTCAGTCTTCTTATCTACGAAATGGGATTTTTTTCTGGGTCAGGTGTTGCAGAAATGAGTGTATCCAAGTTCCTAGCACAATCAAGGAATGATAACATGTTACCGTCTGTGATCGTTATCTTTGTCTGCTGCCTGGCCGACCTCGCATCTGTGTGTTTTCGAAGGACCCATTCATTCTGAGCATCTACTATGTTCCAGGCACCACGTCGCCCACATTCTCAAGCTGGACTCTTAATTCAGAGGGGCCGTTTATCCGATGCCCGCTATATTCGTCCCGAGACGCGTTCACCCCTTTTCAGAGAATATGAGCTTTGTGTTGCCGTGGAGCTAAGCACTAGAGAGCCACAGGGAGTGGAGAAAGGTGTCCTTGACCCCAGAGAGCAGACCTTCCTGCGTGTCCGCCACACACCGGTGACACTCTCCTCAGTAGTCAGTTCTGGAGGCATGTTGGCGTTGCTTACTTCCTCAGTGCGTTTTTAAGTGAGTCTATGGTTTTTAATACTAGCCCAGTAGGGAATCACACTCCTCTCCCTGCTTTTTCTTCCTTAGGAGTGCTTCTAAGGGAAGAGGACAGGCTACTCGTGACAGTCATCTACTGTGTCCTCACCGTAGTGGGGTTTTACAGGCATCATCTCATTTCCTCCCTACAGAGGCTGTGTGAAGAGACTAAGTGAGCAGAAGGTCTGAGAAATTAAGAAACTTGCCCCCAGCCTCAGGACCTGATGAGCCTGAACCTGCCTGACCCCGGAGCCTGACCGTTCCGCTGCGGGCAACGCCGTCAGTCTGCTAAGCATCTTCCAGACTCACCTGGAAGTGTTGGTCTGAGCCAACACTTATCAGCTCTTAGAACATTATACGTAACAAAAGAAAGAGCATCGTAGCATCAGGCGAGGGAATGCGGACACCCCTCAGCCTGATCTTTTCCTCCTTTTTATTCAGGTCATCTTTTATGGGGACCAGTCTGTTGCCAATTTTGCCCTTCTCATGGGCGGGGGAAGCTTAATGAAAGAAAAGTTGGATGGACTCACCATTGAAGACACGGAAATTCAGCAAGAAATATGGCAACCATTCAGACAGCTCATCCCTTTCTGGTTTCCTTGTAAGGACCTTGGTCTGTAAATATCTCGGTCTAGTTGATGGGTGCAGTGGTCAAGGAGAACCGAATCCGGCAGAAGTCCCTGCTAGCGACTCACAAGACCCGAAGTTGCTGGCGGGAGCCTGGCGTCTGCTGGCTCTGGGACAGAGCAGGTGAGCAGAGCCGAGGTGGCCGCAAGCCTGACTCGCAGCTGCTGTTGACATCAAACAGGTGCATGTTCTCGTGGTGCTTTTTCCAGCTCAGGGAACTTGTCTCCCCCTCCCCCAATACAGGAATCCTCCCTCCTGAACGAAAGGTATCAACGTGCCTTTTCTTCTCTTTCTTTCTTTATCAGCGTTCTCTCTAAGACCCGGATGCTGATCTTTTGTTATGTACATTACAGGTATCCCTTTTCTTCTCTTTCTTTCTTTATCAGCGTTCTCTATAAGACGCGGATGCTGATCTTTTGTTATGTACATTCCCCCAGGGTAAGGCTCACCTTCTCACTGTTCTCACGGACTTTTGTTGATGATCAGAGAGGTTCAGCTTCCATTTTATATTGGTTAGTGGTGGTCACACGGAGCATTGCTTTACAAAGAGTTTTGAGACCATGGGCAGGCTCCGTAGGAAAAAGCACTACGATCTATTAAGGATGTCTGACAACGAGGAGGGCCCCCAGGGCTGTCATTTTATAGCCCTGGAAGAAGCCAGCAAAATTGGATGGAACTCTGGGGGAAGGTGAATGGAAAGATAGAAATTCATGAAAAGAGCAGAGATAGTACAGACTCGCCATAGACAGTAGCAATGCATATATTCTCTCTCTCAAAGGCAGGCGGTTTTCGCCTTCTTCGAGGAGGTGATGTAAGCTTTAGATCTGAAGGATGAAAAGGAGTTTAACCTAGTGGGAAAAAAGCACATCTCAAGGAAAAGCACATGGAGAGCGAGAGGAACGGACGCTGGGCTCAGGGAAGTCTATGCAGTGTGCTGGTCTCCGGCCATCATAGGTGTGGCCGATGACGGTGAGAGATGAGCCTGGAGAGGCTGCTGTGGGCCTTGTCGCCATGGACACACCCTCTGTGTGTGAAGAGTTGAGACTTTATTCGGCAGGTTGAGGGGTGTCAGATCCCGGTTCTGCCTTTTAGTTAGCATCAGGGTCAAAATGCGTAAGACGTTAAATAAGGCTTGAGAGAAGGACGAAATAATCGGAACACGAGCTGGGAAATGACTAGAAACTAGCAGGTGGTCGCATAAACTAGGTCCCTAGCAGGGAGCTGGGCTCAGCCTTCACGGTCGCCTTTAGCAGAAGCTTCTATCCGAGTACAGAAGGAAGCCATGGAAGAGGACGTGTGGGACTTGGTCACCGAAGAATTGGGGATAATAGGAGTAAAGGGTAATTAATAGGGCCTCGGGCCCAGGGGTCGGGGGTGGCAATCCAGTTATCAATCTTGGTGTATAGGGCTAAGAATGAGCCTGGGGCTTGGGATCAGCACTGGGCTACCATGTGGGCGGTTGGTCTGCTTGATCACAAGAAAACTCCGTTTCCAGAACCAGGGCAGAAGGTCAGAGGGAACCAGAATGAGCTGATCCGACACTCAGAACTTTCGGCTACTATGTTGCCTGCGGCCTTGCAGAGCAAAGGGGTACAGGCCGTAGCACTTCAGATGCCTGGGCTTAAATCCCCGCTGGGCACTCTGTGTCTATGAGATGTGGGACGAAACTGGCTCCTCCATGAGAAGTTAAACAGCCCTGACACGTCACATGAGGTTAGTGTGGAGCCTGGCGAGCAAAGACCATGCGGCCATCTTCCTGACTGTAGGGCGAGACCTCAGGGTTGCCTCGTGGGCTCTGCCTGCCTTCTGTCCTCTGCCTCTCCCTCCTCCCCACAGCCAGGATGCTCAGAACTGAACGAGGAAGGAGAGGTTTAAGCAGTCCCAGAACCACTCCTAAACGCACCGATTTCGTGGGCAGGACTCTGTGCTCCAGGTTTGATGACCCTAGCGTCTGTCCCACATCTCTGGCCTGTACCTTAGCTCTCAGGTATTGCCCAGCTGAGCGACCTTGGTTAAGTACTGGGGACACTGTGAGCACCTACTTCCTCATCCGCAAAACAAAAAGAATAAGCACAACCTCCTGGAGTCGATAGGAGGCTTTCTTAAGAGTGTTGGTGAAATATACAAAGCATACGCCATACAGGTTTGATAAATGTGATGGTCTCTGTGATGATGATGATGGTACCCAGGGTGCCTGATGGCCTCTTGCTGTCTCTGAGTCATACATTGGTGGTCTTACTAGCCCACCTGCTCCAGAGAGAGTAGCACGGCAGTGATGGTTTGTGAAGGACCAAGGCATATAAGTGCAAGGCCGAGTGGCAAGAGAAATCTAGTTATAGATTCTTAAATATTCAATGGATGCTTAGTAGCTTTGGGAGAAAGGTAATTATGTAATTATTATGCAAAGATTACATGCAAATGAAGAGCATGCAAATAAAGGACATATTAAAGAGACCTCGGACAAGTTCAGTAACCGACAGGATTAGTAACGCTCCATGACCTCTGAGACCTTCTGCGCGTTAGGTCGAAGGAACTGAAAACTCTCTTCGTCCTTCTGCGGACTCTGCTGCTTTTCCTTTCTCTCTGTCTCCGTAGAGATCTTTAACCTTTCACATACTGAATTTTACTGTAATTTTCTGATTATCCATCTTGCCCACCAGACAATGAACTTTCTGGAAGCGAGGACCTTTGTTACCTGTCGCGAGAGAGGCAACGTGAATCTTTTGCATTTGTGAAAAGACAACTTGCCGACTGTACTGAAACCTTTCTGCCGGGGGTTTTATAAACAGTTCTCAAGGGACACAGGAACATGTAGTTTCTCGAAAAAGGGGTAAACAGAAAAGAGTCAAACAAACCGAGATCGCGTGTAGAAAGGAGAATTATGTGAAGCGTTGTCTATAGTATTGGCCGGGTGAATAAGAAATTTTTCTCACCAACAATACACAAACAGAAGAATAGAAATGGGAGCGGGAGATTTCGCATAGAGACGTCTGGAGAGATACGGCTGCCGAAGGTGAAGTTAGTGAGGTGAAAAGAGCGTTTTTTGAAAGTAAATTTATTGCGGTGACAGTGATTAATACAATTACGCAGGGCTCAAATGTCCGATTCTATAATACATCAGTATCTCTCGTCGTGTATTCGCCACCCAAAGTCACATCTCCTTCCTTCATCATATTTTGAACCCCTTCACCCTTTCCCACCCACCCCGCTATTTTTGAAACTGCCTTGAAAAGAAACTTGGATGAAAGAAAAGAATTTGAGCCATTCGAACGTATTTTTCTCTTGGGTTCTTATCTGCTTCTCTTGCACGCTATTTTTGCTAAGTTTACATTAACTTTCTCACAAAATGTCAATTAAAGTGACTTTTAATAAGCTGTGTTTAAAAGACCAGATCCAAAGAGGAAAGTATGTGAGATCAACTCGTCAGTGGAGAAACCAGGTTCTTAATCCTGCGTGGATAATAACTCAAGTTCTCAGATGTCTTCACCTGAGAGGGTAACTCAGCAAAGGGCGGAGCAAACTCCCCGAGTGCAGATGAGAAGCACGTACATCTCGTGCTGAGCTGACGTCTTTTCCTCTGTTTCCTTTTATCCATCCTTGTTTTCCCCCTGACCAGTTCCTCTCGCAATAGGAACTTGCTTTCCAGATAGTGTCAGATGACATCCCGCCGTGCGTGTTTATAATCTAAACCGACAGTACGCTCGAGTCTGTGTTGACAGTCTGAATGTTGTACGTGACACCAGCGTTCACCTATTTCTGGAAATACGACTTAAAGGACAGGCAGTATTTACCTTTAACTGCAGGTGCTCTGGGCAGAGTTCCAGGTACACTCATGACTCTCGTGGAGAACAACTTCAAAGCAGAACCGAAGATTTCATCCGGTCCCAACGCACCTTTCCGGACTGACCAGATTCTGACTGTGGTGTATCTCCACATCTCAGTGCGTTCCGTTCCTCCTCCCTTTCCTGACTGTTTAATTCCTAGCCATCCATCGAGTCTCCTTCAGGCACCACTCCCCGCCCCATCCCAAGTTCCCAGAGAACCTGTGCTAACCTCGTTCGTAGCCTTTATCCCCCTGAATTGTCATTATAGTCCCTTGTCAGACTCCTCCCATGTATATTGTATAAGCTAACTGAGGGCAGGTCTTTACTTCATTGGCTGTGATAGCGTGTCTAATAGGGGACCGACTGATGTTTTAAATGCCCAACGTATGCCTGTAAGGTAAAGAAAATGTGAAAATAAGAATAGAGAGGTAGGTGGATAGACACCTATATATCTGGTTTATAGATAGATGTAAATGATAGATGGTGGACGAACATGGATAGGATTATGAATAGGACGATGGACAGGGGGACAGACAGGTGGATGGACTCACAGGTGGATGGTGGAGATGGAGCCAGAGGGGGTATGATGCGGAAATGCGAGGCCGACATTGCTCTCTGGTCTTACTGTTTTTTCATTCTTCATGACCTCTCTGTTCATTCTAAGGAGATTTCTAAGGACTGTCTACCTTATTTTTATCGAATTAATTGATTTCCTTCTCTACTCCCTGCCTGAAAAGGTAGAAGGCAAACCAGTTTGAAGTTATTCTTGAATTTAATCGGCACTCAGTTTGGCAAAGTCCTCTACAACTGATTTTGTTGCCTTCGAATTCATCTAAAAAACAAAGTGTTTTTGCCAAGCGCATGTGTTAAGACATGTATCATGTGCTCAGGTGGTAGGAACTCATCCACTCTGTGTGTGGGGTGAGCCGCATCGGTGAGCATCACCTGTAGTCACGGTAGGGACGGAATGAGTGGCTGTCCCTTTGCCCGATGTCGTTTCTGCCAAGGGGAACCAAACTGATGGATAAAAGATGTTGCCGAGAAGATGTTCTTGGTCGCCCTGCTCCTGGCTCACGAGCCATGTGAGGAGTGTGAAGGACTCATTACGCCCCGTCGGATGTCCACGGAGAGATCTGGGAGAGCCACATCGGACGGCGAGAACCGCCAGCCCAGAGCCTTGAGCATGGCGACCAGAAAGGAGTCCTGCTTTCTTCAGGAGTGAAATCTGGGGTTCTGATGGAGGGCTGACATGGGAAATGGAGGTCTTCCTCTCACAGAGGCTACACGGTAAAATCAGACAGAGAATTCACAGTCTTAGGAGAATAGACAGGTCCTAGGATGGGTGGGGAATGGCTGAGGTCAGTCCTGCCTGAGACCCAGCAGGTGTGGGTCCCTGGGCCAGTCACTGTTGACCCCTGGAAAGGAAGAGCAAGGACTAAGTCCTCACTGAAGCTTTTTCTGAGTAATTATTCAAATGTTTATGAAGATCCTATAAAGGAAACTGTACGTTTTAAATTTTTGTCCTAGCTTAAAAACTCTAAATTTGACTTTACGGCCAGTTATTATTATTATTTTGCTTCAATATTTTGGTCCAACTAAGACTGAACTGAGGGATGCAGGTCTCGCGTTCTTCTCGGCCCCCTCCTATGTCTCAGCAGACCCACAGTTCTGCCACTTTCTCTCCCAAACCCTTAACACAGGCTTTCAGTTTATGCCTTACTGAGAGATGATTAGTTTGCCCATCACAAACAATTTCTTAGGAATTGCTAAAAGTTGTTCATAAACCTTGGTTTAAGCAACTTGACTCTAAATATATACATATATATACACGAGTATGTGATGATATTTAAAAAAGACCATAATATGTTAGTGAAAATGCTCCCAGACTTCGCCTTGCCTAATGGTGTGACTGTGGGCGTTATCCACCCTCTCCTGGTCTCGGGTTCCACAGCTGTGAAGTTCCGATGCACCTGATTGCTTGAGGTCTGGTAAAGATCCAACGAGGTGATACAAGGAAAGCCCGCATCAGAGTACCTAACACCTATGAAACGCTCAGAACACGTCCGCTGTCAGTAAAATGAAATTGTCTGAAATGCATCTTACCTGCCCCGAGATCAGCGATGGCTACGTCCTTCTCAGTTTGGAGTTTCTTTGATTTCCTGTGCCTCGCTAGCCAAATACACTTTCAAACAATATTCTGAAAATCACCAGTGCTCACGTTATTCATAGAACAGGAAGACCTTCGAGACAGGAAACGGGAGCATTGTATCGTGTATTTGGTATGGTGTCCTCCTCCAACCCTTTGATTGAAAGCCCCAGTTCACCAGCATGGCAACCAAGACCACCTGAATCTACTCTCTCCAGCTTCAGTTCTCATTGTCTCTCTATATAAACATTTATGTTGAGAAGACTGCCCCTCTGGTGTTCCTGGTTACCTGTTCATTTAGTCCTTTACCCAAGGAGACTCTGGCTAGAGGGATCTTCATAAAACGAGACCTGAGTGCCACCCTATGAGTCAGGTGGGACGCTTTTGGAGAGTCTAGAGAAGAAAATTCAAAGCCGTTGTGATGGTCTATAGGACTCTATAGCAAAAAGAACGTGCAGGTGGCTGATAGATGAAAAGATGCTGGAGATCACTAATCATCAAAGAAATGCAAATTAGAACCACAGTGGGATATCACCTCACACCTGTCAGACTGGCTATCATCAATAAATCAACAAACAACAAGTGTTGGCGAGGATGTGGAGAAAAGGGAACCCTCGTGCATTGACGGTGGGATTGCAACCCGGTGCAGCCACTACGGAAGACAGTATAGAGGTTCTGCAAAAAATTAAAAATAGAACTACCATATGATTCAGCCATCTCACTTCTGGCCATTTATCCAAAGCAATCTAAAACCCTAATGCGAAAAGATATATGCACACCTATATTCATCGCAGCATTGTTTACGATAGCCAAGATATGGAAGCGACCTAAGTGTCCATCGATAGATAAACGAATGAAGAAATGGTTCATATATACAATAAAATATTACTCGACCATAAAAAAAGAATAAAATCTTTCCATTTGTGACAACATGGATGGACCTAGAAGGTAATATGCTAAGTGAATAAGTCAGAGAGAGAAAGACAAATACCACATAATACTATATGTGGAGTTTAAAGAACAATATGAACTAACAAAACAGAAACAGACTCATAGATACAGAAAAAATAAAACTGACGGTTGCCAGATGGGGGTCAAGGGGGTAAAGGGGTAACGGGCCGAATGAAAGAGGCGAAAGGAGGAAGAAGTACTCTCGGTAGTTACAAAAGAGTCACGGGGTGTGAAGCACAGCACAGGGAACACAGTCAATAGCATCGTAATAACTATGTGTGGTGCCAGGCGGGTCCTAGGCTGACTGGTGGGGGATCCCTTCGCAAGTTACGTAAATGCCTAACCGCTATGCTGCACACCGGAAACTAACATAACATAATATTGAATGTCAACGGTAATTGAAAAAGAAGACCCGTGGGCACCTGGCCCCTGCCGCCTGCTGGGTCTCGCCTGGCACCTCCCACGTCTTCGCTTGCTCCGCTGCGGTCAGACCGGCCTCCCGCTGACCTCACACTCAACAAGGACGCGGCAGGGCCTTCTGTTCCTTCTTCCTGCGAGTACCCCATCAGCAGGCTTCTGCCAGCCCCTGCCTCTTTCTCCTTTGGGTGTTTGGTGAATTGTCACCTTCTCAGAGGAGCTGCTTCCTTCGTGTGCCCTGTAAAATAGCAAGGCCTCCTTTGTCCCTTTCTGTCCCCTTATACTATTTTTTTATAGCCCCTTTCCTCACTGGATAAGTCTATATTTATTTTCGATTTTATTATTTATTCTATCAGGTCCATGAGAGCACGGAGCTGGTCCTAGCTGATGGTCATTGCCCAGAAGGGCACATCAGGTGCTACTCACCATCCCGGTGTCAGAACGGTGGGAGCCCTCTGCTGCCTCTGCTGCCTCTGCTGCCTCTGCTACCTCTGCTGCCTCTGGGACTTACCCCTCCCCTAGAGTCCCCTGCCCTTGGGCTTAAATTTGGCTCAGCTCAGCTTTCTGCAGTCAACTCAAATCTACCATCTTTTCGAGTCCGTCAGTGAGCATCCCAGCCTATAGGGGTGACCGGTGCCCCTAAACCACTGGAGAAATATAAATTTTACCTGTCAGTGGTGATCGGGGCCTCGTATGCTCAGAGTGATGCATCAGGTTAAGTGAATGCGTCTGCAGTCAGGTTGTCTGGGATTAAATCTCGGCTTGGTCATTGATGAGTTGGGTGACCTACTTAGCCCACCTGTGTGACATCCACTAACCTGTCAAAGAAGACAACGCCAGTGTCCGACTCATGAGTTTGCTGCAAAGATTGGATGAATTTCATTCATCAAAGCACCACTCCTGGCAAATAGGAAGTATTGGTCAACATGCACACTTATTTTTGTCACCTAAGTAAATTGTGTCCCCGTTAGATCAAACAGTCTCTTCTTTGTACGCCCCACAGCACATGGCAGCGTCTTCCACACGGCAGGTGCTCAATAACTCTGTTGACTTTTGGTAAAATTATTTCTCCAAAGAAATGTCAGAGGAAATGCTTAGAAAAATTTTACCGAAAAAGCAGTTATGTTTGTAAAGCTGTTTGGGGCCTCAGAAGGATAACAGAGAATCTCAAAAGGGAGTTCATTTGCACACTCACTCAGAAAGCACTTCTAAGCATTCGCTCTGGGCCAGGCACTGTGCTCGGTGCAAGAGGCATGCTTCTTTTCCTCAGAGGGTTTACGGGGACAGATCTGTGAACCCGTAGGTGGAACACACGTAGGAAGGGCTGCAGGGGAGGTGAGTGCAAAGGGTTACGCTGCCACTGGGGTCATTTATGGATTGGGATGTGCTGAGTAGTTACTTTTTCAGGTTGACTCAGGTAGCCAACACTTCTATTTCTGCGTGCTGCACGAGTGATTTTGAAAACGAGAATGGTGTTAAAATTGAAAATGGAATCAGGTCTTTGGAAAACAGGAGCAGAAGTGGTTTTGGGGGGGAATATATCGAAACTGAGCAAAACAAGAAGCAGAGATTGAACAAAAACTGTTGATTTCTTTAGGTTTCGCTATAATCTAAAAACATTGTCCCAAGGACGACACATTTGACTAAGACTTAGGATTTTCCTCCCTATCGTTTTAGCACGTTGTTAATGAAGAAACAGGCTTCTATGCTCAATGGTCTTTTATTACAAAACTGTAACGATGACATAAAACCACAGGGTAGCTGGCAGGGCCGGGCAGCGCAAACCACGCTCTTGCCTGCGGGTCCTTGTCCTGCTGTTACCCTCACCTGTCTACTCCAACCCATCATTTAGCTTTCTATTTCCTCTGGCAACGTCTTCCAAAGAGAAAAGCCAAATTAAAATAAATTTCTGATAAATACAGGCTTCACATGTAATTCTAACTGACGCTTTTTAGGAGATAAAAAGAAAAAGTTGGTATCTTTGACTGTGAGTTTATCAAATTCCGATTTTAGTTTTCTATGTACTGTTATACACATGTGGCTGGTGTGCTTGCTGTAAGCTTAAATCAATACAAGACCAATATGCAAAAATCAATCGTGTGTCTATACACTAGCAGAGGACAATTTGAAAATGAAATTAGGAACACAATTCCATTTATGGTAGCATCAAAAAATTAAAACATTTAGAAATAAATTTAACAAAAGAAATAAAAGACTTGTAAAACTATAGAACATTGTTGAAAAATATTAAAGTGCTAAATAAATGGAAAGATATTCTCTGTTCTCTGTTAAGTCAGAAGACTTAACATGGTTAAGAAGACAATACTTTCAAAATTGATCTGTGAATTCAACACAATGCCTATCAAAATCCCAGAAGATCTTTTTGAAGAAATCGATAACATGACAATGAACCCTCTATGGATATGCGAGAAACTGAGATCAGCCAAAACGATCTGAAGAGAACAATGGAGTTGGAGAATCCACATGTTTCAATTTCAAACCTTACTGCAAAGTACAGTAATCAAGAAAGCAGAGCACTGGCATAAGAATGGACATGCAGAACAACGGAACAGAATCAACGGTACAAAAATAACTCCTTACGGTTATCATCAATCGATTCTGACAAAGACAGTTCGGCGACTAAAAACTAATGTTTTCAACAAATGTCCTAGGACAGCTGGATATACACATGCAAAAGAGTAAAGTTGGAGTCCCTGCTTTGTGCCATATATAAAAAATTAGCTCAAAATCTATAAGACGTAAATGTAATAGCTAAAACTATAAAACTATAAATTGCTCTCACAAGCCGCCTTTAATTAATATTCCATATTAGCCCAATTATTAACTACAGTGTGTCTCTCCTGTAATTGATAATCCTTGTTTCTTCTCTCCTTCATGTCACCTATACACATTTAATCCCTCATCTACTTAGCAGCCCTTTTTTGAAAATGGTTTTCAGGTCTCTGCACGTCTTTTCTTCGCCATGCTAGCATCTCCATGTCCATCACTTTTGTCTTCGATTTTCAAGTCATGGTCCTGAGCCACTTTCCTACACACCTGTCTTCGTGCATGGTATGCAGAGGTCAAGGAATAAGACGAGATCACTCCATGCCATGCTGTTCTAGGCGCTTCGAAAATAGGTTCTTACGTTTCCCAACCAGGCTTTAAAGTTAGGTGACATTTTCCGCATTCTACAAATAACGAAATTGAGCTCAGAGAGGTTAAGATTTTGTCCAAGGTCACACAACCTTGAAGTGACAAGACCCAGGAGTTGAAACCATATTTAGTTTTATTTATCACGACTGACCTGAGTTAATTCATAGACTAGAAATTCCCCATTTTCTCAACGTTGCAGGCAAACAAGAACTGACTACGTTAGTCAGAGGGACCATACTGAAGAATTAAAATTCTCCAAGCAGCTGGAGGTTGTAAATCTCAGGGGTGGAAGTTGGTCTGAGGCCAAGCCTGTCTGTCATAATTAGAAGTCCTTAAAATTTCAGAAGGGCTCTTTGTTTGCTGAGCCGACGACTCCTTCTCACAAGCGGAAAGCAATTCTTTCCTTTCGTTTTATTTTACTCTGTTTCTTCTCAGCACAGTGAGGTAGTGTCTGGGTGAGAACATTCCTTCACCTCTTGTTCCTTCTCTCAGAGTGAGTATGCTTTTCACAGAGCGCCTTTTAACTGTGGCATATTTTAAAAACTTGGCAGTTATTTTGATTAGAGCATAAAATTTGCCTTTTATGATGAAAGATATTTTTTTCCAAAAACTTCTAGACTGAACCTACTATTCGGCTGAGGGCTGAGAATGGACAACGCTGAGCCCTTGATGTGGGGGTCTGCCCCCGGGGACTGCAAGCACTGCCCCTTGCAAGGGGTGACCAGTGACACTTTTCAGACGCAGGGCCCTGGCCACCGCAGGCATAAAGCCGGCTTTATTTTCACGAGGCAGCTGGTACCAGGGCTGCCTCAGGTCCAGCCATGACAACCAGCGGGACCGTGAAAAACAGAAAACAAACAGCATCCCTTTTCCAGAAACTTCCCGGAGTTCCCTGGGCAGCGAGTCAGCGAGTTGGCCTCTCCTCTCCGTGCGGGAGACTTGACCCAAGGAGGGCCGGCCTGGGAGGCGACTCTTGGTTCTCATTTTTACTTTCAAAATGAAAAGTAAGGAACTGAGGGCTCATTAAGAACCAGGAGGCCGGGCTGAGCAGCAAGAGCAAGGCCTCACTTCCCCTGCAGGCAGCTCGCCTGCTGGGAGTGGGAGCAAACCTGTCCCCCGCATTTAGTGACTTTACACACGTCATCTTTCATCGTGATATCCCCTTGTGGTAACTAATCATGGCCACATTTTATGTATGTCTCTAATGTGAGTATTTTATATATAAAATGTAAATATTGAGTATATACACACACGCGTATATATTCAAGTATTGAACATATGTAAAGGTGAAATCCTCTTCATTCATAATAACCCTTCGTAGTAAATAATCGTCATTGTAATCACATTACATATGTATATATAGTTATATACAAAATATTTGAATACATGCATATATATGTTCATATAAAATATATATGTAATATAATACTATATGTATACATGTAATAGTACATATGTAATAATATATAAAACCGTGTATATGTACAGATATGTGTTCAAATACTGTATATAGAAAAAGGCTAAACATTTAGAAGCAGACCTGGAATTTGAACCCAGACCCGTGTCCCTTTATGCATTTGCCACTCTGTCTCATCGTCTCACCACAGAATCGAAAAATATTTTCTCCCATAATTCCATTAGAGTTCTTAGTACGTCATAGAGTTAAACTGTTCATATTTTAATTAGAGAATTCTTTTCTTTTTCTTTCTAAGCCTCCTGACCATGAATAAGAAGATACAAGAATGCTCGACTCCATAGGTTTATTCCCTCAGCGATGATTTCCTGAGCACGTGGGGTCATTTCCTAGGGGCTGGCGCTAAGTCCTTTGAAGGAAAATAAAGCAGATTAAGGGGACAGGGTATAGCTACTTAGGCCGGGGTCAGGCAGTGGCTCTTGTGCAGACCACCCCGGAGGAAACGAAAGTGCCCACCACGCAGGTATCCGAGAATCTTCCAGGCAGAGAGACCCATTAGTGTAGCTGACAGACATTTTTCCCATGAGGGGAGATTACTATTTTAAGCATCGATGTGTTTTTAAGGTCGTAACTGTATTCTGGGTGATCTTTTTTCTATGAATGACGCTCTGATGACCAGCGAGAGCACAGGGTCACAGGATAAAGCTGCAGCTGCTCCAGAGTTGTAGCCTAGCAGCAGCCGAAACCAATCACCTGGGGCCTGGGGACATCCTTGTGACACTGAGTATTCTAGACTGACTTTTCCGTAAAGGGCCCCCGAATGAATGATTTAGGCTTTATGGGGACCCCGGGGTCCCTTCTACTACGACTCGAGTTTGTCCGTGATCTGATACATAACTTGATTTACAAACACGGGCCGGGCGGCAGGCTGGCCCCGGCCCAGAGGCCTGGTTTGTCGACTCCTCCTCGCGAGCGAACCCCTCAGTGGCCACTTGAAGTCTGGGGCGATGTCTGCCCTCACGCGAAAGGCAGCCAGACTGCTGGGCTTCTCGGTGTCTTTCTGTCCTTCTCATTGCTCTTTTGTCTCGTTCATCGCATGTCTGAGCCCCCTAATTTGGTGCTTCATCTGCGCTGTAAGCTGGTCAACCTGTAATGGAGCACGTGAGAATTCTTTCTAAACCAAGAGGGTGTGGGTGGCGAATGGAGAGAAGACGAGGGAGGGAGCAAAGGGAGACGTCAGTCGGCCCTACAGATGAGCTGCCTCCGCTTCGGAGCACGAACCCCTGGTGGCTGCTCTGGACTCTCTGGGGAGACTCTAGGGGGGCTTCTTTGCTTTTTCCCGTGTTCTCTGCTGTTACAGATAAGGTAAATGAGATGGGCTATAGAACAAACCCCCAAATAATTGGATTCTATTCACTAAAACCTTGAGAGACCTATGATGCTTTGTTTTAGTATTTATGAGAATCAAACAAACAAAAATCCACAACGAATGAGTTACGACCGCGAATTAGCCAACTTTTCAGTATCTGGAGTCCTCTCTCCGCTACTTCAGTGCCATAAATTAGTACAATCGAGATGGCTGTGAAGATGACCGCTGGCATAGCAGGACCCTGGGTAGCACTTCGTACTGGCCTTTGGTGTCACATAGGGGTGTCGCTGGGCGGTCACACTGCACGACCCTGCCGGGTGCCATTCACGACCCCTCTGAACAAACATGGCAGCCCTGGAGGAAGAGGTGATTGAAAACCAAGACTGACCAGTCCTGCGACCTTGGGCAAAGGACGCCAACTCTGAGTCGCAGGCTCGTTGTCTATAACGCAGAGAAGGCTATGCCCGCCTCGCTGGGATCTGGGGAAAATGCAGCGAGGTAGAGTGTGGAAACACCTTCGCATGGCGCCTGCTACTTAGTGAGCACTTCAGAAATAATATTTTCCTTCTCCTGAAGGAATGACGGACAAGTGAAGGCATGCGAAGCAATAAATCGTACAGAAATTATTTTCGGAAAATTTTATTTAAACCACAGAAAACGGAGAAAATAGGTTTGAAATCTTTTCCACTCCAAAGCTCGAAGCAGTGGAGTTTTCTTCTTTAATGCAGTTACCCACTACACACCTGGCACTTAAGATCTGAATACTTCTGCTAGCTCTGTTAGGTTTTCACTGACGTTATTGTCCTGGCTTTTCTGCTTTGTTTGTTTCCTACCATCCTCTGACACCTTCCGTCCTTCTTTTCAGAGAAGACCTCCTCCAAGCAGTCTTATGCATTGACGCTGGACTGTAGTAACTTTGAAGAATGAGACTTTTCACTATACTCATGATATTTTTAGATGATGAGAACATACTGTGTAGTAAAGTTACGGAAAATTGCAATACGACTATCTATACAGTAAAGATTTTATAAAAATGTGAAGGTCAGCATTCTGAATATCACATTTCTGAAACGCAAATCTGGTCATGCTATGGAGTGTCTCTCTAGCCTCGAACCTGTCGATTGCTCCCTGCAGCTTTCAGATCATCATCCATTCTGATTCACAAAAGCCCATCCCCCCTTGCTTTTCAGAAAAGCATCCTCTGATTACTTACATTGCATCGCTTTCCCGAGAGTCGAGACACAAAACTTCTGCCTGCTTTATTAGTGCAGTGGGAAGGTAGGGGGTTGCAAAAGTAGGTGACTTTGTCCCTGCACTAAATTGTTAGCTCTTGGATTGCAGAGAGGATGCCTCTACCTTAATTCATCTTTGAATCCAGAGTTCAGTACATCAACTAGGACACAGTAGGCAAAGCAACAATGTTCGTTGAATGAATGCTTGATAGATATAGAATGATGGCTGTGAAATGTGGTGTCATCACTACGCTATTGATCTCTGGTCTTATTCTGGGTATAAATCTTTAAATAAATTTCTGGCATTTTCTTCCTTTGTTTTCATTAACTCCATTTATTCTTTTCTCCCATATAATTCAAATAAATTTGGCCATCTGGTCTCTCAATTCACAGGAAATTAAAAGATAAACCAGAACATGACTTACGATAGAATACGGAGCTTAAGTATGAAAGTTTACTTTCACTCCCTTTTCAGGAAAGAAGGGGGAGGAGAAGGCGGGAAGGAGGAGGGTCCTTCCTTTTCTTAATCACGTTCTACCTGGCAGGTACTGCACAAGGTGCTTGCTGTGGGCTACTGTGTGGAGAGATTAACCTTACGTGAATAAATTAGAGCTGGGAGAGGTGAGCCACTGGCTAGTGATCGGCCAGCTCACATGTGACAGAGCAGGGATGCGAACCCTGCCTGGGTTCCCAACGGGGTGTGTGTGTGTGCGTGTGTGTGCGCGCGCGCGTGTGTGCGTGTGTGTGTGCGTGTGTGTGTTTCACCCAACGATGCCGGGAGTATAAGGGAAGTAAAATGGATGTTTCTGAGTTTACAGAATTATTTTTGATAGTAGGTCTTATAAAATCCTCGGTTTCAAAAAAAAGTGATTCCAAGGGTTTCCTTCGGAATTTCGCAGTTGAAGTTTTAGGTGTGTTTGTTCACTTCCTGATCTTAAAAAAAAATCGTCCATTTAGACCATGATTTCTGAATGTAGTTCTCATTGTATGTATTTAAAATATACTTCTTAGAGGGTAAGGGGAGGGAGGAGGTAGATGGAGTAAAAGGGGTCAAATATGTGGTGACAGAAAGAAATCTAACTCTGAGAGGGGAACACACAGTGGGAACACGTATATGCCTTGCTGTTAAAATGTCCAGCTGAAACTTACTGGATTTTGTTAATCAATGCCACCATTAAAAAAAATTAATTAATAAAAAAAAAATATATACTTCTTCCTTGAAGTGCATTACAGGTTGGTTGGTACCCAGGTACAATTGGAAGTCAAAAAAGAAAGCAAACAGGGCTTTGACCTTTCTCCAAGTCCTCACTTTGGAATCCTTCACAGCAAAAAGTAGGAAAATACGTGTGAAAAATATTCGGCAACATTGCTCACCCGGTAGAATCAGACCATATCATTGTTATTTCATTTCGATTTTGGATGTCAGTGGTGTCCCTTAACACAGAAAATTGTAAATTCCAAGCTATAAAATCAATAGAGTTTTCTGCCATTTCTTTCGGGTGGCATTTAATAACTGCACCAAGGAAATCTCCTACGTATGATTGAATTCAACCCATGCTGTTGAGAGATTGAAAGTATAATCTACTTGGCAGGTTAGAAAAAGAGTCAGCTTCCATCGTGTAGTTACAACACTTGGAAGAGGATGGGGAGCTGAGTTCAGGATTTCGAGTCAGCGAGATTTTTCAGTGCTGTGCTAAGTG
>NW_006441953.1:28592142-28592760 GCF_000325575.1 Pteropus alecto | reverse complement strand
GGGTGGGGAGGAGGGGGAGGAAGGAAGGCTACAGAAGCAAACAGTCCCTTAAAAAGCTTATAGCCGAAGGGCGTTTAGACTCGAATGTTAACACCTTATTTAAATACAAATGTAGTTGTTCGGAAGGATAGAAATGATAAAAGGAGGGGTGTATGAGTTCTGTTTGGAAGATTCATGGAACGTTTTGCTAAGACCTGGGCGTCTGCTGAAGGTTTAGGAATTTTCCAGTTATGTAAGGACATGGCGAGGTGCTTCAAACACAGAGAATGAGGTGTGGAAACACACGAACAGGTGTGGCGTGCGAGAAACGGTAGAAGAAGTGAGCATTGCCACAGTCCAGTGCCCCGGGAGGGTATCGGGTTGCTCTGCAAGACTCCGGATGGGGAGGAGTGAGTGAACGAGTGTTCAAAGGAAACAAGCACACACTTATAAAACACTCGCACGCCGAAGCCATATTGAAGTTTGGCTTATACGAGTTCATTATTTCAGAACGATTTAACTAAATAACCTATTAGAAAACCTTAAAACATTTTTAATTAATTTCCGAAGGCACAGTGAGTGCACTCTCAGATTCCCTATCCAAATATTAATTCTCTCATCGTTGTCATTCCCAGAATA
>NW_006441953.1:28590635-28592093 GCF_000325575.1 Pteropus alecto | reverse complement strand
GGAGAAGAAAAAAAAAAGAAAAAGTAAAAAGATTTGACACTATTAAATCCTACTTCTAATTAAAATTAGGAGTGGATTTAAATTCATAACCAGAAATAAGCCCACAGCTCAAAGAAATGAATACAAACGTGAGGAAATGGTTATGTTTTCCAGCAAATATCACTGATACTTCCTAAACACATCTGCTTCAGACTAGAGTTGATGAAGCAAGAAGTGGCTCTTACAGGGACTTCGGAAGGGGACTGAGTAAAGATACTTAAATTTTAGGGACTCTATTTTTTTTTAAAATCTATCTTCCAGGATCCCCCCAAATGAAGCTGGACTAAAGGCACTGTCCCAGGCGTATTCCTGAATTTTTTTTTTTCCATGTGTGCCAAAGATCTCTTTTCAAAAGCACTCAGGAGAATCATCTGCCTGGCAGGAATTTCTGGAACGACTTGGGATGTCTGCCTCGTTTGCAAACTTTGAGTCCCCTCGCTGCCCGGGACAGACAAGTCCGAATGGCATGCAGGGAGTTCCGAGGGTGAGCTGTTTCTTCTTTCCTGTCTGTAAGATGGAACCAGAATTGTCACAAACATAACTTGAGGTGGCGTCTGTGTCCGCACACTGTGAAAGAGACTCCAGCTCTCAATGGCCGTCTCACCGCCCAAGAGTGTGTCTTCATCGGTCCCCCCAGTCCCCTTGGACCCCCACATTGCTTTCTTAGCTCATTTTCCTCACTCTGGTTCCTTCTCCTTTCGGCTGAGCTATTAACGTAAATAAATGTCTTCACATACGCTACCCTCGGTCGCAATCTTTCTTCGACTCCCTATCGGCTGTAGCATAAACTGTCACATCCTTCCGCTCTGCTTTCGTGACAGAGCCCAGCATGCTCTGGAGGCCAAAGATGGGTTTCTAGACATGCTGTTTCTGGCCACCAGACCACGCCAAGCCATGTCCCTCTCCTGTGCCTGTGGGCATTCTCTCTCCCTGGCTTCATATTTCATTCTGCTATTTCTCACTTTGTACAAACAAACAAACAAACAAAACACTGCAGAGAACTCCCTGAGGTTCTCGGGCTGTCGGGGGCCCCTCGCCTTTCCCCCCGTGTAAATGACCCTCCACGTCTGACCGTGGTGGACTCCTTGAGAAAGCACCTATGTGGCATCATTCTTCGTCTTCAGAGCTGAGCTTAGAGCCTGGCGTGAAGTCTGCATGTGGTAAATGATCGTTGCATTCGGTTGCCTGTCCGAGGCAGATGCCAACCCTTCCGAGACACGTGTGGCTGGCCTCTCTTGTGCTCTCCTGGCAACTCTGAGCGGCCGAACCCAGCTCAGTGGGGCCGGTTAATTTTGTTTCAGGATCAGCAGGCATGTGATAGTGGGTGGCGGAAGACGCATGTGGGGGCTGCCCCACAAGCGACCACACAGGCCCTCAAGCGACCACACAGGCCCTGGGGATTTTTTCCTCGGGAGCTTG
>NW_006441953.1:28583390-28590584 GCF_000325575.1 Pteropus alecto | reverse complement strand
TCTATTTTAAGTAACATATGTTTGGCCGCCTTTCAAACGTACCATTCTAAGGGGAAAGAAAAATCAGAAGCCTTCTCTTCAAAGGCTTTCCCATTCTCCTCTCTCTCCCTACACTCAACCCGGAGCTTCTCTGCCCCGGGAGGCTGTGGAACCAGGAGGCTTCTCTTTCTAACCCCGCTCAGATTCCCGGTTGCCCGTGGAGTGTGGAGTATAGTGCCAACCTGCCCGCTCCACGCCCGCAGCCAGCCAATGTTTGGCTTCAGGTCACACAACCGCCCTTTTCCCTCCATGCCACCTCAAAATTTACTCACCGTTCCACAAATCTGTCACCGTAATATTCTCCCTAGTGTCTAATCTATAGCAGTAGCACACGAAGAGGAGACTACACAAGCACTAAAATTAATATATATTGAGGCAGGAATCATCTCGAAACTCTTTGGAACCTGTAAAGCAGATAGACTTTACCAGATTTTACAAACGAGAAAACCGAGGCACGTATCTTGAACCCAGGTCTCTCTCTGTCCACCCTGCCACGATACCTTTGGTCCTTTTGTTAAATGACCCCCAAAGGCACCTGCTTCAGGAAGACACGACCAGTGACCAACGTGAGTCAAAGCTCAGATAAAAGAGATCATGGTGAAGAAGAAGTTTAAGGCTCGGTGACGAGTCGCTTTCTCTGCCATTCTAATTTATCATGCTTTTGGCTTTTCTCGGCTTATTTCTGCTTAGTGAAACATCAATATCTTTATGCGTCACTCTTTTATTAAGTATATTAAACAGGGGAATTGAATTCATAAAATGTACTTTGAAAAGTACGAATGCTCTGCCAACAGAGGCGGTATTAGAATTATTATCACCGTTATGAGTTTTTCTCTTGCTACAGTTAGCGCGTTTGTTGCTTCATCTGATCTGACGGTTTTATTGTATACACAGACTTGATGGAGCCTGCTAATTGCTTCCCCGTATTCATTGTTTCTTCCTTTCTTATTCATGGAACTTTGGATGTTTGCTCTATGGTAACGTTTTCAGCTAAAAACTACATTTCCCTTAGGCTTCTGATTTTTCTTTTCTGATTTTCCTTAGCGACTGGGAATGGCCACATGGCACGATTTGAGATAACTTTAATATAAGTAGAAATCATTGGCAAGACTCTTATGAATGATCCTTTAAAGGTAGCCTTGGCTGCGCAATATGTATTTCTCCACCTTCCTTCACTTATTTGCTCGTCTGGCATGCAGACATGCCAGATGAGATCAGAGCATCTTGTGACCACGAGGACAACAGCAAGATACCCACGATGACCTCAACCCCAACATCACTGAGGCGATAAAGCAAAAACCCAGAACACTTATTCTTGAGTTTCTTGTGAAGCAAGAAAAATATATACCCCCTCGCTTGTTTAAGCCACTATGATATAGATTTCCTGTCGTGTGATGCTAAACTCGATACCTAGGTGACAAAGAAGAAAATTATACTGTAAAAGTTCTGGGCTGGATGTCTAAGGTCTCTTCACTGGTCTTCGGCTGCATTTTCCTCTGTCACGTTTCCACAGTGTAGCCAGAGCGGCCTTTCCACCACCGTGTGTAACATCTTTCAACAGATTTTCGATACCCTGAGGATAAAGTCCCAAACCCTTGCTGTAATGAAAAGTCCCCCTTAGATCTGGCCCCTGCCTCCCCCCGCCAGCCTCATCGCTCATGTCTTTGCCACTCTCTCCCCTGTGGTCACGTGGACCTTCTTACTGCTTCGATACTCCACGTGGTTCCGTGGATTTACCTCCTGACATGCTGTTCCTCTTGCAGGCAGCATTTTCCCCCATCGTGACACCCTTTCTAAATAGCAACATAAATGGAACACTGTTTATAAATCTCGTCTAGTCTGGCTTTCTTCGTGCCACTTGCAATTACTTTCTCAATGTCTGGCCCACCAGGCTGCAGGATCAATGAGAGTCGGGGCCCCCTCTGTCTTGTTCAGCACCGTATTCTCAACATTTCGTCTGCTGCTTGGCATAAAGCGGGCCCTCAGCTCATGATACGAGTGTAAGCGTGAGCAAATTATCTGCCTCGTTTCAGAGTTTGCTTCTGGGAGAAACCAAAATTAAAGTTTCAAGTACAAATGGTTTAATCTGGAAGGTGATCCCAGGAAAAAAGGGAGGGGGGAATGAGGAAGTGAGAGTTTTATCAAGCAACATTTCACTGTGGGCACTGTGGACAGTTCTGAGAGGCGGCAGAGAACACATCTCTGAATTATCTTGCCCGATGGTCCAGGGAGCTGAGACATGAAGCCATCAGCCTCCACCAGGCATTGTTTGAGGGTGGTGGGATGTGGTGGCAATAACAGCCCAGCGCCACTGACCTGCCTGGCACGTGGGCAGAGAGAACTCATCTGCCAAAGAAAACCAGGCCTTCGGGCAGAGAACCTGGATGCTGGCAACCGGAAACGAGGCCGTGCTCACGGATGGCACACGCTGAGGGGCTGAGAATGAGCACATGCGGTGTCTGCCCCCTCATTGCCCCTCTCCCGGCCAAGATGCCTCTTCTGTAGGATGACCATGACAACCACCTGGAAGATTCCTGCAGATCGAATGAATCGTTGACTCTATTTGAAATCATTAATCGAATAATATCGTTCCACATGGCTTTATTTCCATCCATTTCTTCTTAGGTTAAAATGGTAACAGCTTTTAAAATTATTTATTTATTTTTTAATTTAATCGTAAGCCAGGGAGAGCCCTGCCAAGTCAGGAGAGAGAAGCTGATGGGGGTTATAAGAGAGGCATCACTTTCTTTACCGGTTTGCAGTTGTAACAAATGGGAAAAGGTCCAGCACGGGCCTCGGGCTGAGAAGCGGCGAGCACCACGGACAGAGGTCGGCTTCTGAGTCACGTAGATCTAGGGTCTCTTCTGCCCAGATATACACTTGGAGGAATCTGAGCAGGAAATTGACCTCTTCTCATCTACAAAATGGGGCTATAATTCCTATCATGCATATTTATTAAGAAGATCTACGTGGCAGCTGGCAAAGGTGAAAGACTAAGAACAGTGAGATAGCGTAGGAACAGGGATTCGGGGGCAGAATCTCCGGGTTCCCATTTCAGCTACTGCACGTTCTGAGCATCTCTTAATCTGAGCTTCAGTTTCCTCCTCTGTTTAATGTGCATGATAATAGTATCGCTTCATTACGTTATTATTTTTATTTAATTTTATTTATTTATTTAAATTTTTTTTTTTAAGTCAAGGCAACCCTTGGTTGACCTCACAGATTGCAAAGACTTTGTCAGCTTACAATCCCTTTTTTAAAAAACTTTTTGACATCTACAACACCTGGTCTTCCTAGGTGGTCTTCCATCCAAATACTAACTAGGCCCGACCCTGCTTAGCTTCTGAGATCAGATGGGATCGGGCTTGTACAGGGTAGCGTGGCCATAGGCGTTACATTATTTTAAGGATGAATGAATTACATTAAAAAGTTGCTGGCTTTGAGAAAATGCTCAATAAAGTTTCATTGTAATTATTTCTATTAGTATTTGGTATTAATATTATTTTTCAAATAGTAATTGCTGTATAGTTTTCACCAGACTTGCAACTTTATTCTTGTGAGTTTTTACAAAAAGCGAGCACATCTTTTGATGGTAAGCTTTGGCTGGCGTTTTTTGTACCAAATTCTAATTGCAGCTCACCATCCAAGTCCTTCGAGGTTTTTAATCATTTAGGAAGTTTCAATTTAGAAGGGGACCTGGGGCTTCAGACGATCGTACAGAGTCAGTGGGTGATAATTTGATGTTCAACCTTAAAGCTTCTATCTTCCATTAATCCCAGATCTTTCTTTTCCTTCCCCCAACCATCATTATCTTGCTATTGGCTGGATCTAAATGCTGCCTTGCCATAAATTATGTCGGCTAACCAGGAGTCATCAGTCCTCTGTCAAGGGTCAAGTCACTAAGTGTAAAACTGCTGAGAAGCCTTGGTGGCCTCAAACTCCAATAAGTGTTGGTCTAGCACGTTTGCACATTACCTTGAGACACCTCTAGGTTACTTTAGCCTAAAGGTGCAGAGCTGATATATTAACAAGGATGCTTTCACATTCAGGCAATCAGAAGTCTCCTTTCAACCATGACTTTAATTGCCGATTACAGATGGAAGTCGAGTTTGCAGGAAGCAGAACGTTCAAGCGTAAGGAGGGCTGAGAGCTCAATGCATTTTCTACGAGCGTTAATTTTAAAGATTAAACTGCTCAGATTCATCACAGCGTTTTAGAACTTGAAGGGACCTGAGGGGTCTTTGAGCTATAACTGCCTTCTTTTACAGATGAAGAACATCGGGCTCAGAGAGGTTAATTAATTGCCCAAGGTCACATGTAGCAGTACTTCTCAAACTTAAATAAGAATAAGGATCACCCGAGATCTTTTTACAGATTCTGGTTCAGTAGGTCCGAAGTGGGACATTTCTATAAGCTTCCAGGGAAAGCGGCAGCTGATGGTCCATGGACCACTTCGTGAGTGCCAAGGATATTCCATGAGGGGAACAAGAAGTCAGGGTTTTTTGATACCCAATTACTGTTTTACTTTACCACCTGGATTATCCCTTGTTGCAAAAAACCACAAAGGCTTAGAGTGACGATGGTCATTCATTACTCTGGAGGAGTGGTGTCTTTTTAATTAACTAGAGTCTGAGTTTGCAAAACGTTCAAGAAAATTGTCAGCAAGTAGATGGACTAGTCAATTTGAATGTCATCAAAGTGGCCAAGCATCATGTGGTGGACGCTGCAGAGTGTCACACAGAAGAATTGCTTTTAGGAAGAAGAAGGAAATCTTACATTTTACAGAAGTGCTGTTGACATACAACCCTCGGCTTCTAGTCCCCTTAAAAATGACTTCAGCTCAAGAAAGCCCTATTACCTGTGGTCATTCCTCTTTCCCGGGAGGTTCTACATCCAGTGACTGATCCATGGACACACCAGGTGGTCATTTTTTTCTGGTCTCCAATTATGTCATTGGAATAGACTTTGAGTTGAAACATATCCTCTCCAAATTCCCGTATTGGAGTCCTAACTCCCAGTACCTCAGATGTGACTGCATTTGGAGAGAGGGCTTCTAAAGAGGTAATTCAGATAAAATGAGGTCAACAGGGTGACCTGAATTCAATGTGACTAGTGTCCTCATGAGAAGAGGAGATCAAGACACAGGTACACATAGAGGAAAGGTCATGTGGTGGATGGAGGAGGAGATGATGACGAGATAGTTATTAGCAAGCCAAGGAGAGCGAGGTCCCAGAACAAACGGCCCTGCTGACATCTTGATCTCAGCCCTCTATCCTCCAGAACTGTGAGAATGTGAATTTCTATTGTTTAAGCCACTGAGGATGTGGCCCTTTGCTAAGGCAGCCCAAGCAAGCTAGCGTATTCTCGTTAGTTGTCATGGCTTCCACATTGATCCCTTGGCTTGCGGGGTAAGAACTTTTGTAATGGAGGATGCCAAGTCGAAGTCTCTAAAAGTACCTGTTTCCCAGATGAAACAGTACATACAAAACACTGTTACATGCCGGGGGAATGGCAGAAAGTAGCATCGCCTTTAAATACTTAAAAGATGCAGGGACAGTGGTCCCTAACATCTCACAGTTGAATTGTCTGGACAGACCCTGGAGGGTGGTGGTAGACTTCTGCTCACTCATCTGAGTTTCAACCCCAGTTATAGCTGCGGGGTCACACATGGGATCTTCACTATAGCCGGTCAGCTTGTCTCCAGGTACGTGGTATATGATCATCAATTTGGCAAATCAATTCTTATTCCTCTCAGAAAGAGAATCAGAAGGAGCTGCATTCACCTGGGCTGTACGACAGTACATACTTTCTGCCCGGCCCTAGGGCTGTGCTTACATCTCTGTCCTCCGCCTGACTTTGCAATATGGGGTCTTGGTGTGAAGAGTCTGCAGAACGTCGCATGCGTCCACCATGTCGATGACGTCATCCTAATCAGACTGGATGAGCAAAGATGGGGCTAGGACATCGCATAAGACACATGTGCTCCAGTGGGCAGGAGACAGATTACTTAAAGATCCAAGCCCACCACTCTTCAGAAATTCCTTTTTAGTCAAGACATAAGGGAAAGAAAAGCTAGAACATGAATTTACATCTAGAGTTCTCAGTTCCATAGAAATTCTCCCACTGCAGAATGAAAAAGTGGCCTGATTTTGTTTTTTAGTGTCTGTCTGCCCATGGGCCTTAAGTCACATGACAACCTGACTAATTATGACGAGGCTGGACATTTGCATTTTCTTCCCATCACAGGGATAAAAGTTTCTTTGTGATGGTCAAATGAAGTAATAATCCATGTGAGACACTTAGTAGTACATGGTATGTAACAAACTCAACACATATGAGCGGGCTCATTTGACATCAGCTGCTCTTGCTCTAGACAACCTTACTGACTGCTTTCTATGTCTCAAATCGGTTAAAAAAATGTATCTTATAATATCGAAGCTAACAAACACCTGAATCTAACTCTAATAGAACTGTTTTGAAGATAAAAGGGATTAAGGTATATTAAGCACTTAGAACAATTCCCAGACAATATTTATTGCTCAGAGGTAAATAATTATTAATATTAATCTTCCATTCTATAGGTAAACAAAGTAAGCTCATAATTTTAAGCTTAATCTTCCAGGGAACATAGAATCATTATGACTTATCGATCATAAGAGCAATTTTTAGAAAGATTAGTCTGGCAGAGAGTGAGGGAGGGAGGCTAGATGGGAAAAAAGACTTAGCGTCTCTCAGCCTTGGCAACCGCTGACATTTGGGCCAGACGATGCTTCTTTGTCGGGGCTGCTGTTTTTATCGCAGGATCTTTAGCATCGTCTGTGGTCCCTCGTAGCTGCTCCCCAGGTATGACAGCAAAAGCGGTCTCCAGAGATTGTCAAACGTGGCCTGGTGGGGCGGGGGTCAAAACGGGCTGAGGAACACGGGATTGGATGGAGGGAGGACCACACCTGAGTTGGGGCAAGGACAGGGGGACCGGTCACGGAAGGTACTGCAATAAGGGACTGGGGGATGGTGGCTGATTAATTCAAAGATGGCAACGGAGAAGAAAAATCCATCCAAGAAGACCCCAAGGTTTATCGTTTGTTTTCCGAATATTTGGGGGAAATGGTGATAATGTACATCGAAAGGGGAAAGCTGGTTTGTGGAAGAAGTACA
>NW_006441953.1:28567786-28582471 GCF_000325575.1 Pteropus alecto | reverse complement strand
CCATGCCGCTGCCATGCAGGAGGGTGACATCCCTTAGGGAGGCCTTGCTGAATCTGCTGGGACCGTTCACTGTTCCGGAAGTAGGAAGGACGGCTGGGGGTGGGGAGGTGGCTGGAATGTTCTCCTGGCCTGCTGCTCAGTACAGGCGAGAGTGCCGAGAGGAGGGCCCTGGACATCAAAGGTTCCTTTTGTCCCCTTCCGAGTGGCAGGGCAATCCGGCCTCTGGTGATGACTCAGGCCTGGCCCTGACGTCACCCACACCCGGCCACTGGCCTCTCACTGCAGCCAGGAAACTGGCTGGGGAGTGGCACTCGCAGCTGCAGCAAATCTCAAAATAAGGAGGCAATTGCCTCTCTCCTCCTCTCCATCTCCTCACAGCACACCTTTCTTTTCTTCTTTTTTATCTTTCTTTTTTTTTTTTTTTTTTTTTTATTTTCGGTGCAGAATTCTTAGGGACTATTACCTGGCAGGTAAGTCATCATTTTCCTTTCTCTGTATACGTTATGAGGTTCTGAGGTTAGGTGACCTTCTCAAGGTCACAAGGATTCTAAGTGGTGGAGCATAATTTGGACCGTGTTCCGACGTCTGCCCCTGGCTTCCTTCTTGGGGTCCAGAAGTAAGTTCTGGGGGATGGTGACTTGGGAGGTACCAGAGCACCATACGGGGTGACAGAGGCTTACCGTTCCCAGGCCGTGAGGACGACAGAATTGCGTTGCCTTGGTTTTGTCTGCAGTCTGCTACCATGGCGCCGTGGCGTGTGCACGACTACAGTCCCTAGGAGGTTCTCATTTACATCCGGGCTTTTCCAGCAAGCAGACAACTCAGACTTGCAGCTGGCATCTGACAACGCACGCGCACACTTACAGTGCCAGCCAATTGGGAGCCTGCATTTCCTCTCTTGCAACAGAAGGCGGGTTTTCGCAGCTGGGTACCAACTCCGCCCCCCACGGGCGGTTACTCATCTGCTTTCCTTCAAGAGCTGCTTTCTCTTCAGCCACGCAGAAACCCCTGTTTCCTATCTTAGAGCAGGTGCAGCGCATGGAAGCAGTGGACCAGAGACGGACATTAGGCTGGTGAGCAAAGCGATGCGGGCATCCCAGATGCTAGGGTGAGCTCATTATTCCTGGAAATTACACTGCCTGTGCTAGCTCTCAGAATGCTTAACTTCAGCATGCCTGCTTAGAGCAAAGCTTCAAGAGAACACTCAACCCAAAGAAGACCCTTCTGCAGAAGCGATTCAAAGCGGAAAGGCACTGACATACATTAAGATGTCCCAGAAAAGATTCATGGTATATTGTTAAAACGGTTGCCTCTGGGGTAAAGCGACATAGAACGACATAGAACATAGACCAAAACCATTTACTTTTTACTGTGTCTATTTTTTGAACATTTGAATTCTTTACCACATAAATGCGTTATTTGAAAAAGAAGCACATTGTGGTAGAAATTGCTAGAATGGTAAGCTTTGGGGTGCGGGTAGTGAGCAGAAACCGGGATGAGGGGACCTTCCGGAAGCAGTTAAGGTCCTGTTTCATGAGCGGGTGTTGGTTAGCCGGGTGTGTCCTCTCTGTGGAAATTCAGCAGGCAGTCCTCTGATAGGTGTACTTCTCTCTAAGCATGATGGATTTTAATAAACATCCAGTATGTTTAAAAAGTTAAGCAAGCAAAAAAAATATATGTATATAAATAAATAAGTCCATAGGAGTACATTTGGTCCACTGAGCGATTCATTCACTTATGCATTTATTTAAAAGCCCCCAAAAGTGTTTCTTGGGTTTACTGGGTGACTGACTGAAATCCAAGTGCGTTCCTGCTGGAGACCCCGGGGGGCGGCATCCGCTGTCTTGTCTCCTTCAGCCCCAGAGGTGGTTTGCTTTCTTCAGCTCCTGGTCTTTTTCTTTGTCTACAAAGCCCATCAACCCAACCTCTGTTCTCGTCGTCACACCGTTTGTCCTGACCCTGTGTCATTGGCTTCCCTCTTCTCCTCCCTCGCCACATGGTGAATAACTACTTGGGACCCTCCAAGAGAATCCAGGAGTATCTCTCTATCACAAAGTTTTAACTCGATCGCATCTGCACAGTCCCTTTTGCCACATAAAATAACAAATTCAAATGTTCTGGGGATTAGGATGAGGACATCTTTGGGGGTGCCATTTTTCTGTGGATACAGACTGACTATTGGTGTCCTCTCCAAATTCGTCTGTCGAAACCCATTTCCTCAATGTGATGGTGTTAGGAGGTGGGGTCTTTTGGAGATTCTCCGGTGATGATGGTGGGGCCTTCATGAATGGGGTTAGCAACCTTATAAAAGAGACCCCAGAGAGCTCCCTTGTCCTTTGTGCTACGTGAGGACACAGCAAAAAGGCAGAGTCCCAGAAGCAGGTTCTCACCAGTTACTGAATCTGCCAGCACCTTGATCTGGGACTTGCCAGCCTCCAGAACTATGAGGAATAAATTTCTGTTGTTTATAAACTACCAAGTCAATGAGCTGCCTGAACAAACTAAGACATCCGTCTAACAGTGTGTGTGATACGAGGGGTTCAAAGTAAGGGAACTGGAGGAGAGACAGCCGGAGTGGTCAGCGTGCGCTGAGGATGGGAGGCAGCAGGTAGCAGGTGACATTCAGGTGACCTGAGGGAATGGTAAGAGGTCAGGTGGAGACGGATGTGCATGAGGGTCCCGGGGGGCACCAGAGATGGGAAATTACATATCAGGCTGTGGCGAGAGTGTCGTCCAGTCGGCTCGCCTAGGTCCACCGCCCTAGGGGAAGCAGCCTTCGAACCAAATCTGAATGGCGAGTAGGACTCAAATGGGAAGGAAGTGTAGGGGGAGAGAGTTTCAGGCAGAGGGAGGGGTCCATGGAGGGACACACAGGACTTATGAGAAGCTGAAGGGCGACATGACGGCCAGGTTCCAGGAGGGAGAGTTAAAGGCAAAACGTCAGGATGAAGACCAACAAACCTTCTCACGGCCGGGAAGACCCTGCGCCTGCCGGTGGTTGTCTGGTTCACTTGTCTCATCTTCTAAGAGAAATGGGAAACCGCGAAGGACTCCGAGCAGAGGAGCACATCCCCAGGGACCAAAGCCTCAAACCGAGAAAAGTCGCCGCAGCTGTGGGGTCTCAGGGGGCCTCTTGCAGCGGGGAGCAATTTCAGGTCAACAGAGCCTGCTGAAATCTCACCCGTTTCTAGGCAGTTCTCTATCAGTGGCATCTTCGTGACGATAGACGCTAACGCATCTGCACAGAGTTTTTGGGAAGCTTGTGAGGAGCACAATTTCACTCTGCTAAGTGTCTTTCATACCCCGAAAATGACCTTCAAGTCGATATGCTTTGCAGGTTACTTAATATGTGAGAGGGGCTGCAAACGATGAATTATGTCTTTGTCATCACCTTGACTTTTGCACAATTATGGCTATTCCTTTCATTTTTTCTAGGGAGCGCCAGAGTTAGGGGCCCGGGACACTACACACCTGACACTTAAGATCTGAAAACTATTGCTACCTACGTTAGTTTTTCACTGAAGTTCTTGTCCTGGCTTTCATGTTCTTCCATAGACACAGTCATCCTAGTTTCCAGACTGTTCAAAGCATTCCCAGAATGAACTCTGTATTTCAGCCGGGTTTCTTTATTCTCTAGTGTCACAGATAAGCCTTCTCCTTCGCCACCTCCCTGAATTCTCCCTGCCACCGTCCCGCCCATCATCCCTGGATTGGACTCGAGGATCCCGGCGTCTGCGTCTGTGGGCGAAACTTTTCCTGACTGGGCCAAGGTGCACGCTATGTTTCTCTCTTCGTCCTTTCAACATTATTGGGACAGCAACCTGTGGTGGTGGAACATGAACTCTGAAGTTCATGAGTCCGGCTTGGCCATTTAATGGCTTGGGGGAAATAATCCAATGATCTGATTTTCATGTTTTGTACTTCAGAAATGAACAAGCCAAAGCAAAACGAAACTCTGGTCAAGAGGCAAAATGCTCGTCAACCACCGTCCACCTAGGTTTTGTTCTGCTTTCTTGGAGATGAGAAAAATATCTTTAGGGTTAGTTAGCTCTGTTTGCTCATTTGCCTCAATAGGCCCAACTGAGTATAAACGATGGTGATCTCCTCTGCCCCAGGGAGGTGCCAAGAGAGGAGAGCAGGGAAAGAAGAGGTGTGTTAGTCAAGGTTCTCCAGGGAAGCACGGACGATAGAACGCGCACACACAAACATGCGAATATATATATATATATGAAGAGATTTCTCTTAAAGAATTGGCGAATGTGATTGTTGGGGATGGTAAGTCTAAAATTTTCAGGGGGCAGCCTGGACATTTTAGCAAGGGTTGACGTTGCAGTCTTGTGTCCAAAAGCAGTCAGTCTGGAGGCAAACATCTTCCTCGCAGGAGGAAGTCAGTCTTTTCTGTCAATGTCTTCAACTGGTTGGATGAGGCCCACACACATTACAGAGGGTCATCTGCTTTACTCGAAATCTACTGAATTAAATGTCAACCACATGGCAAAGGGGCCTTCATAGCTACATTGAGACAGATGCTTGTGCAAAGAATTAGGCACCGTAGCCCGGAGAAGTTGACACATGACATTGAGCATGAGCTCAAGGAGGGATTCGTTCCATTAAGAACTTAACAGGAAGTGGGGCTACATAGAGAAGCTGAGAGGAGTAGTGGAATAGATGTGGGAGAGATATTTGAGGTGGTCCTTAGAGTAGGGGGGTAAGAGCTGTCCAACTTGGTAGAAAAGGAATGAGATGAAGGGGCTAGTGAGATTTCCCCGATATGATGCAAGGCGAAGTGACTTTAAGTAGAGCATGTCCGAATATTCTTTTGGGAATCTCATTCTATGGTGTGTTCAGTGAAATCCTTACTTGTTAATCTTAAATCTTCAGTAAACTCTGAAAAGTATTTCTTTTATGGTTGCTTTGGGGAACCAAAGGAGACGAGGCTGTCTTGATAGTTGAGCTGAATGAGACTAAGTCAACTGTGGGACAAATGAGCCAGAATCCACCAGAGGCAGAAAATTGTTGCAAGGACTGAATTGCAAGTGAGGTTCTCATGATCTGTGGTGAGATACGGGTTCTGTGCTTCATGGAGATGAAGTATAAGCCATTTTAAATTTAAAATTTCAGGACAGGTAAACTCAGAAGACAAGAGCATTTGAGGATACTCAGACAGGTGGCATCTGGGTTATAGCCTTTTGCAGAATGACTGGGATGGATAAATTAGGCAGGAGGGCTCCAGGCTGAACACCATGCGTAGCAGATGGCAGGGGCTCGGTAAGTGGCAGTAATTATCGTTGCCTTCACTGTAGATAGAAATATATAATAGCTCTTTGGGAACACGTCTTTCTTATCTCTGTGATCGCTTTGTAATTCCTTGAACACAAAGACTGTTTCGCCACTCACTTCATAAAGATTCACAGACACTTCCTACTTGAAACAGAGCTCCCAGGAGACACCAAGGGGGACCCAGTGATCTCCTCTCAAATGAACGCAATCGAAAAGAAGGAATACGATGCACACAGGTAATTCTGACGAGCGCTGTGAGATCTAACAAGCAGCATTTCAAACAGTGGCCCTTAATTTTTTTTCTTTTGGACCCACACAAAGCTTTAATATTTTTTCCATTCAGTGGCAACGTTTCAAAATCTGGGAGTTTTACAAAATAATCTGGATTTCTTTAACATTCTCTCGAATAAATGATAAGTGTACCTATTGCAGTTCTAGCATCAGTTGATGCTTGATCATGTTCGGCGAACTAATGAATACATTAAAAAATAATCGAATGACTGAGTGGAGTCACCAGTGTATCAGAATTCTGTTTGCTTCGAGAAGGCGAGGACTCCGTCTGTCCTTTGTCCCCATACCCACAGTATGTCAGGACGTAACTTTGTCTCAGCAAGCGTTTGTTGAATGAACGAGTTCTTCCATGAAGAGGAGATGATCTGCAGTCCTGTTCATTTGAAATCTTGCTGGGGTTCCAAGTGAGAAGTGTAAATGTAGCCTTCTGCAACCTTGACCATACATTACTAGCAACTGAGGGTCTCTTTTATGTCATGGGCCATGAGGAAGGAGCAGAATCAAGAAGAAAGGGATGTTGGCTGTGAGCCAGAGTCTCAAAGATGCCCCGGCTGTGTTGATAACTGCGACAGTAACTACTATTTATTGAGGGCTCTAAGGATACCCTGCTGAGCTAAACACACTCACATCCAGCGTCATCCGATCTTTATAACAACCCAGTGGTTTTACCTTTCACTTACCTACAACAGCAATAATGCTACACGACAAACAGCTACAAAACCCACAGTCAGAGACTATTATTGTTACATATCTGGGGTCAGACGAGAGAAAATAAGGCAGCTTTGCTGATCTTAGCCAGCTCGCTCATGTCTGGGAGTCACGTCTGGTTATTGGCTGATCTCACCAGGCTTCGGCTGGAGTGAGTCTGCTCCGAGCACCTCTCGTCCTCCGGGAGACTAGCCCGAGAACGTTCTCATGGAGGTGGCAGAGGTGCAAGAGCATGAGCTGATCTACGCACATGCTTTTTAAGTCTCCCTTTGTGTTACACTTTTCCACGTCTCGTTGGCCAAAGCGTATCACTAGGCTGGTCCAGAGTCACGAGATGGGGAGAGACATTCTACATCTTTAGTGAGGAGCTTCATAGTTGCGTGGTGAAGGATGTGAACACTTGAAGGAAAAAGAATGATGGCCATGGATGAAGTAAATCTACCACGAGTAAAGTTAATCTAATTCTTATGAGGAAACTGAGGCTTATAGAGCCCTCTCGGCCAATTGTGGTAGAACTGAGTTTCGAACTCGGCTCTGTCCAGTTACACCTCACGTTTATTTTATTGTCATCCTGATTTTAAGGAACTCTAGGATAGGTCAAGAACACAAGCTCTGTCTTCCGAGCGGAGAATGTCGAGACAAAGAAATCAACTTTTTTTTTTTTTCCTCTGCAAGAAACTGGAGATATGGTGAAGAAAACGCGTCTCCTCAATAAATCACATTGGGTGGGGATCAGGGGGTGACAGATCCTGAAGGAAAGAGACGCAGGCGAGCACCGAATGGAAGGCAGCAGAGAGCTTCCCCCCAGATCGCTGATGCTGGAGCAGACTTGCAACGTGAGACGAGTCTACTGAGCAGAGCAGATCTGCCGGTGCAGGCGGAGTTACAGAAGCGAGAAGCAGAACGGGGCTTCTGGAAGTTAGCCAAATACTTACTATTCCTGGGGCACAGTTCTCAAGTTTTCATGGCATCGGAATTACCTGAGATGCTGCTTAAAAAAGCATCGTCAGGGATCTGCCTTCAGAGGTTCAGAGTCAGCCCGTCTGGTTTCGAGGCCAGGATTTCACCTTTTTATCCAGCAGCTCAGCGATTCTGATGCAGGCAGCATCTCAACCCGCAGTCTGAGAAACACTCAATGAGGTGAACGCAGCGGAGAGAAGACAGGAGGTGATGCGCTACGTAACGGGATCGGGCTAGGAAAGATCTAGAAAGACGCTTTCGAGGCAGATTGCAGGTCCCTTCAACGGGTCTCGAAAGCTGGGGACCTGTGAGCTCATTCTCTAGGTGACGAGGACCTCTCATGTCGTTAAGTCGGGAGAACGCCGTTGTCATGCTGACCCGTTCCCGGCCCTCGTGTTGTGCTCAGGTTAGAACCGGGAGGAATCTGAGTTAGAGGCTCGTTCAGGAGGTGACTGCAACAGACCAGGTGAGTCACGATCAGGGATTCAGGTGACTCCGACATATCAAATAATTCATTCCCGGTTGTCGTCGTAAATCAAATGTACTCTGATTATGCACCGAATTACTGTGAGGTGACATAGGCGACGGATAAATATAACACGGAGTTTACAATAAAACAAACTTAAAATACGTGTCTTTGGGGTGGGGGCCACAGAGGCGTTCCCGGTGGCAGCTCTCACAAACGAACACTTGGGGTGGAGCCTAAGTTTTGGGGAGCTTGATGTTGATGGCTCATCTCCATTCAGAGGTGAAGCCCCTACCTGAATTTGACGTCTGTTCGACACGGTCCTCTTAGAGGGGACGCAGGTCTTCTGTGGAAGGACAGTTATACAGCCGGCGTCTCCTTCTGAGATTAATCAGGTGATCTCTCTGGGTCCGTTCTCCGAACCTGGGATCAGAATGTAAAGATACTCACGCTCCGCGACACACATTTTGATTACCCCTCACCGAATGCCGGTATCACACACACCACCGGAAACGAGGCCACGGGAAGGAAATTGGCCGCAGAGGAAAACGTGGCTTCGGCTCCCGGCCTGGTTTTCAGGCTTGGTGGCTCCAGCTCCTGTCACCCCTTGTCCAGTGCCTGCTGGTAGAGTCCCCCGTGAAAGACAGCGGGAGAGAGGAGTTGAGTGTCTGGATATTATGCGAAGTCATCGAACTCAGATCCATCAAATGGGCTGATTCGTAGTTTTCCCACGTGCTTCCTCTTGCCCTTGGTCTATTTCTGGCGAGAATCAGTGACTTAGGGACTTAGGCTGTAGTCGCCGATAACAATGGAGAACGTTGGGAATGATTTCCCCTTCTCCAGATGAACAACTAGTGCTTGGGAACAGAGTCAAAATCTGGCTCTTCTGATATCTAGTCCAATTCTCATTCTAGAATGTTCTCGTCTACCTAAACTGGGCAGGCGAGTGTAGATCCCAGACCACGCCCTTAGCAGCTGTGTAATGGGGTATGTTACCCACCCACCTCCCTGTCCATGGATTGAAGAGGTGCTCCCTGAACCCCAATGAACAGCAATGCTAGATCTAATGCTCTGAAGAAGCCCCAGATCCTGTTCTCACTGAGTTTACAGTCTAAATTTAATTACACTTTTGATGGGCGCCGTAATTACAAAGGAGAGTCAAAAAGTGCTGTGAATGCTCTCATCTGTCAAAATATGAATGTTCCCAATAAAATGTATAGAAGAAAACATAGGAACTAAACTCAAAGACCTTGGACTAAAAGAGGATTTTATGAATTTGACCCCAAAAGCAAGGGAAGTAAAAGCAAAAATAAATGAATGGGACTGCATCAAACTAAAATGCTTCTGCTCAGCAAAAGAAACCATCATCAAGGTAAAGAGACAACCATCTGAATGGGAAAATATATTTGCAAGCAACACCTCTGATAAGGGCCTAATATCCAAAATATACAAAGAACTCATACGACTCAATAACAACAAAAAAACAAATGATCCAATCAAAAAATGGACAGAGGATCTGAACAGACACTTCTCCCTAGAGGTCATACAAATGGCCAACAAATATATGAAAAGATGCTCAACATCGCTAGCTATCAGAGAAATGCAAATCAAAACCACAATGGGATACCATCTCACACCTGTTAGAATAGCTATAATCATCAGGACAAGTAATAACAAATATTAGAGAGGATCTGGAGAAAAAGGAACCCTCATACACTACTGGTGGGACTGCAAGTTGGTGCAGCCACTATGGAAAACAGTATGGAGGTTCCTCAAAAAACTAAGACTTGATCTACCATATGACCCAGCAATCCCTCTACTGGGTATTTACCCCAAAGACTTGAAAACCTATATCCAAAAAGATATTGCACACCGATGTTCATAGCAGCATTATTCACACTGGCCAGGACATGGAAGCAACTGAAGTGCCCTACGATAAATGACTGGCTAAAGAAGCTGTGATACATACATACGAGGGTGACTTTTCCACGTGTTGGAGTCAGGGCTAAAAGCCAGAGATCTGTGACTCCAGCCCAGACACACCGCACTGCCGGGGGCGTTTGTCAGTCTTGACTTCGCACAACGAGCCTTCAATTCCTGTTTTGCTCCGATCACCGTGAATGTGCTCTTCATTCTTTCAAACGGGGCGAGATATCCTGCTTTCAGGTGGCTCGTGATCTAGTAATGGAGGGAATAACTAGAATGAGCCATTTCCTGTAAAGAAAGGAAGAACAAGATATATTTTAAATAGAAGAATAAGCAGTAAGGGAACACCTGGCTCCGGAACCCAGCATCTTGATAAATGGACACTCGGCACACAATCTGGGTGCCAGATTCTCTTTTCTATGTGAATTCATTCGATCTGAGGCTACTTCTTTCTCGGTTGGACCGAGAAGCTGTCTTATAACCCTTTTCCTGTTGAGCTTCAAGTGTTTAAAATATCTCCAAAGCAAGCTAGGAAATAACTTTCCATTTTGCCAATGTTTGCTTTTCAGTGTTTTGAATGAATCTTCTCTGCAAACTGCTAAGCTAATTGAACCACCACCATTTCAGCTGAAAAAACACTCCGCTTTGCCAAAGAGCTTCAGCTTGTGTTCTCAACGGCACCGCCCAGGGGGCCAGCGCTGGGGGAAATCACTATTTTCAGCCTACATGGCAGATGCAGAACAGAAAGTTTGTTTTGTTTTGTTTTGATTTGTTCTTTTTGGGGAGGATCGGGGCTGACATTTGAAAGGCCACTTCACACTCCTAACAGATAGTATGATTATTTGTGTTGTTCAGAAACGCAAAAATGAGTAACTCAGAGAGGTCAGGTGAATGGCCCAGGGTATTAGGTGGAAGGGATAGGTCAGAGTCACCACCCAGCTTGTCCCATCCTATCGCTGGTACACTGGCTCGGACCACAGGCTAACCTTTAAAACACTAGGAGAGTTTAATTTCCTCTCTGAGATCTGTGACTGATTCCGTTTAAGGGGTTTCGACTCAGGTCTCCATGACTCCATGTCCCTTTGTTTGATTATGTCTTGTGTTCCAAACATGTCATTCAGCCTCTCATGAATATGAGGCACTAAAAAAATGATTAAAAAAAAAACAAAACACTCTAAAAATACTCTCAAAAGGAGCATCGAAACTTTCCATGAATCATCTTTATTTGAACAAAGTATTAACGACCCTTAAAAAAAGTTCAGCTTATTTTCTTGATAGGTTTATAAAACTGGGTTATTTCATCATAAAATCAGGTATTATGTGTGATGTAGGTCTAGAAGTGTTCTGATGAATAGTCAGATTCTCCTCTCCAAGTTCAACACGTAACTTAGGGACGTGGCGGGAAAGGTGTCCACTGGTGTCTCAATGTAACAGAGAATAAGACGAGTGACAAGTCACTTCTGACTTAAGATCAGCAAAGGGACACGGGCACTTGGCAAACTTAACTAAATCTCTTAAAAAGGGTGAAGTGAGATGCTGAACTGGGACTCACTTTGAAAAAAAAAAAACACTTAAAAAAATTAAAATAGTGCCCAGCTCCAGGCTTAGCTTTTTAAAGGTTGAAACTTACCCAGATTTGAGCAAAGATCGTCTGACACGTTGAAGCTGAGTGAACTCTTCTATAAATGGGCAGGTTTTGAGTTACGAGTTGTTAACTGAATGACATAGCTTTATAACTTTTCTGTTTATATATGCTATTGTTGTATTTATTATTAACTAGCAAGTTTCAGAGACTTTTCCTAACCTATCTAGAGTAATGGCCACCTAATTCTGGGAGCAGGTTATGCTAATTCCATTTTCTGCTGGAGAACATGGAAGCGGCTAGGGGTTAAGGATCCCCTCAAAGTCTCAAAGTTAGCAAGTGGCAGAGATTGGATTTCAATCGAGGGCTTTTTTTTTCCATCTCCAAAGCTGAGAGTATTTTGGTTTTTGTTTTACGAGCTATAAGCATGTTGACATTTAACTTATAATTTCTTGCATACTCATAGCCTGTCCTCAAACAGGAAGGGGTGATGCTAAGGGAGACTGGATGGTACCTGGGACCCGCTGCGGGTCCTTCCACTGGGTCACGCCTCCAGGCTTCGTCTTCTGTTTTTGAGAAGCAGCATCCCGTATGGGCTCCTCTCCCAGTCCCTTCTCGGGCTGGAGGTCTGTCAAATCATGGTTCGGTGCCATTCCCTTTATTCACCCCGTCTCTCTTATTTTCATACTTGGCATTTCAGCTTCTGTGCGTCCGGGTCTGGCGAGTAGGGGTGAGGTCCCCAGGCGGGCGTGTGCAGACGCACACGGCCATCGTTTTGGATAATCGCTGTTATTACTCAGAGCACTCGTGAGATGCCTCCCCGTTTGGCTTTCCTGCTCCCGCTGACAGCTTTGTTGTCAAAGCTTTTGTTTGTGCCTCTGTGTTTAGAGCCCCTGAGAAGTACTGTAAACTTGCCTTGTGCCAAAGGCGCATGGTGGCTGGAAAGGACAACTGAAGTAGACCAGAGCCCCGTCTGAAAGGGGACTCTGGTGGCAGTGTCCCCCACAGTGGCCCGTGGAAGCTGTTTCTTGTACAAGGGGGCGTGACTGCTTTCCAAGCGGCATCGTGTAGAGATACTTGGCAGGTGGGATGTGCGCTTCTCACAAATGAGCATCCTCTGAGAGACTGCAGTTTCTTGGTTGACAAAAGAGGAGATGTCCCTAACTGTGCCCCTCCTGTGCTCCAGGACTTTCACACTGTCACCTGGCTGTCTGTCCTGGTGCTCTGACTTATGAGGTCTGGACAGAGCTGGTGGGATTCCGAAGCCTCCTTCAAGGTTTCTGTAAATTCCCGGGGGGCTTGTGTCTCAAGGTCACTTCCTAAGGTCAGCTCCGAAAGGCTGCATCTCCCAGGCAGTCTGTGCTCCTCACTGTTATTGATTTCAGATGTGACATTCAACTTTTCCTCTATTTCCAAAAAAATAAAAAAAAAATCACTACAGTAACACTAACAACGAGTTATTCATAAGTGATGAATCTTCACTGGAAGAAGGGTGTTTTGAAGAAAAAAATTATACTGCAGAAATGTGAGTGACTTCGAGCTGGGAGAAGATACCCATCCTTCTTCTGGAGAAGCCTCCGGCCCCCTTTGCTGGCTCACTGGGCCAACGGGGGCTGTGAACATCGCACGTGCAGGCTTCTCAGCCCAGGGTGTCTGGAGCACGGGGCGACCAGCAAGGCTGTCCTAGGACTGGTACCTTCTCCCCCTCACCCTTCCTGTTCTCCATTCTCTGACTGCGAACAGCCAAGAGATGCCCCAGAGCGAGGCTTCCTCTTTGCTCTGAGACACAAAACCTACACTGAAGGCCCATCTGTCTTCTTCCCTGCACCGAGACTCCAGTCTAATATTTCAGATACCCACCTGGGGGCAGGGTCGCAGGCACACAATGTCCCACGTGCTTATCACCAAAATTCTCAGACCTGGGAATTACTTCTCTGCTCTTTTGAGGAAAATTTTTTTAGCTTAGAGTGAAAAGCCGACTTCTCGACTATTATAATAGGCACGGAGCCTCGGGCCTGAAATACAAAAATGTATTTTAAAAATTTCTTTTAAAATAAGAAGGAAAAAAAAAACTTAGGTAAAAGAAAATATTGTCGCCAAAACAAAGAAAGTGTTAGCATGCAATATTAATATATTTTTGTCGATGCCAACACAGTCGTAAGTGATCGTTCAGCATGCTTGTTATGGAGAAGGAGGCCTGTGGGTGTCATCGTGGGTCCTTGTTGGAGAGATGAAGTGAATGTTCACATCACTGAACTACTAACAAATAATCCTGAGCTTTAGCCCTGGTTTCCTGATTTTGTCAGCCACGTTTGTTTCTTAAAAACATAGCTGTCTGTTTTCCCGGGGGACCTGGTCTGGACACTTCATCAGAGTCCATGGCTGGATGGTGACACCTGCATCCGCCCTTCCCAACTCTGCTCCTTACGCAGTCAGCAGCTGGTCAGTTTTTCCAGAGTGTCGAGGTGTGATTTTCGACAACGTGGCGTTCATCTCTACCAGAGAAGGCCTTTCACGGAGAGCTTTTCCTAGTAGGCAATTTCTTCCAATAATGTTTTCATTGGAAAAAAAGGTCACCCATGGATTTACGATTTGGATGTATGTTTGTGGCACAGATGAGATTTCCAGAAGGATGATGCCCAGACGATCCTGTGTGCTTTCTGTGGTCCCCTGGGTCTTGGGGATTGAGGTGGTGTGCAGGTGGCTCCCTGAGCAGCAGGACCGAATTCCTTTATGATGACTGGCTGGAGAAAACTCCTTTACGGTGACACTGTTTGTTGTAGAAGTCGCCACACTCTCCGTGTAATGAGGTTTGATGCATGCGAGAACCAGGTGTCCGGCGGCTGGAGGGCAGATCCCGGGAGGGGCTGGTGGCGTGGGGAAATCGTCGCAGCTCGTGTCTGCTGAGCTCTCACTGTGGCCCTCAAAATGGCCCCATGACGCAGCTAGAGACTCCCATTTGCAAGTGAGGACACTGGACCCAGTGAGCTGAGCACTCGCCCGCGGTCAGTATCTGCTGATTGGCCAAATCCGCCAGGACTAGGAGCTGCCCAGGCACTGGGCGCCTCACCTCGCTCTCTCCCTGGGCCTTGGGGCTGCGACCCGCATGGTCTGTTTACACTGATTTCAGAGTCATCGCGCTGGGGGCGGATGGCGGCTTTGAGCTATGGACTGGTGGGACCTGTTTTAGGCCTCCTGTGGCACGGGTGGTGAGGGGGAGGAGTGAGTCCCTACGGCTCACCCACAATCAGAGAACACGTAGCTCACGTGGCAGGTGCGATCCGGCCTGGGGAATACGGGTACTATGGCTACAGGTACGAACCAGAAATCAGCTCCGATAGGGAACCCGAGAGAAAGAGATTTCGACGTCGTCGCGACAAGCATTTAAAAGGAGCAAAGTCATCTCCGGGTGAGGGGGCTGTGACAATCTCCTAGACGAATGCCCCCGTCTGGGGCCGGGAGGGGCTCGCGA
>NW_006441953.1:28558523-28567682 GCF_000325575.1 Pteropus alecto | reverse complement strand
AAAAAAAAAGAACAGTCATATATATGGTTCATGCACAGAGAAAAGAGAAAAACCCCGACAAGGTTATTTTAGGGGAGGAGCTGGGATTCCTCCGGAATTCACCTGCGTGAGAAACAGGGAGCCCACAGCAGATGTGCATGGCGAGCTCTCCTCGAGGGTGTGGTTCTCAGCTCATGGGGTTGCATCCTCAGCCGCCTTCTCCAGCAAGTCACAGCCCCTTTGATCTGAGAGGAAAAAGCGGGGTGGCCAAAGCCACACAACCACTGAGTGGCCGAGCTGCACCGGAGCTCTCATCTCTCTCCCCTGAGTTCTGCACGCCTTTTAGCAAAATCTTTTTTTTTTTTTTAATTAAAAAATTTCTCTGTGCTCTTTGAAGATGAATTCGGCGTGGGGGAAGTCTCTTTCTCCGGCGTGGCTGTCACTGTGACTGCCATGGCCATTTTTAAGACGTCCTATTATCATTCACAATCAGTGACCGTCTTTCTAGACCCACCCGACACATACACGTTCACACGCACACACACACTCCCGTGCTTTATCAGACAGAAACATGCAGTTTGCTTTATTTGTACAGGAATATGCAATGGGTCTATTTCCATGTCAGTACGTATATTTGTGCCTTTCTTAAGACGAAACCAAACAAAAAAAGTGTCTAAACAGTACTCTGTAATGAAGATGAATAGACTTTGTCATTTGCTCATAATGGGCGTTTAAGAAGCTGTCAGGGTTCAGGTGTTCCTGGATGAAAACCAGAGGCCTGAGTATGACTAAGAAGCCCTCTAGAAACGCTATCTCTGGATCAGTGGAGTAATCGATAATTCCAAGTGACATTTTCCTGTATTTTCAACAACTGCCCCACCTCATATTGTTAAATTATAATCTTCGATCATTCTATGACATTTAAAAAAATTTGGCAATAATGATTTTTAATCTCCAAGAATTCTTCCCTGATTTCTTTCTCTCTCTTTTTTCTCTCCCCTCTTTGTAGCAGCCTGTTCTCTTCTGGGGGATACTATAGTTTCATAAATCTTTACTGGAATCATTCAGAAGGTGGAGAAGCGGCACGGAGCAAAGGAAGCACTGTGCTGATTTTCGCTCGTCTCTTTCCTCCTGTTCTGAGGTCTCGCGGTCTCCTGGCCCGAGCTTGGATCTTGGCTCTGCCTCTTGCTGTGTTTCAGTTCTCTTAGCTGTAAAATGAGTCGCAGTCGTACCTTCTTCAGAGTCTCGTGAGCGTCGCATGAGGCCGTGGGTGCGTCGGGCTTAGGCTCCGCCGTGTTTATAGAAAGTGCTCAGAGTTAGTCCTCACGGTTGTGCTGTCTGTTGGTTTTCCTCAAACTTCCCGAGATCCGTGCATGATCTGAACTTGATGAGGAAAGAACTTGAGGAATCGCGGTGATGAGAGGTGTGGGTTTCCTGGGGTGGCCTTGGCATCGCTTTAATGGACAGATGAAGGTGGTAGCACGTGGTCAGCCAGACAGAGCTGCGCCGTCCCCCATCTCCATCTCTGCCAGGTACTTGGTCCCTGATGGAGGTTAGGACTTTCTCGGGACCTGCTCTACTCATTCCTCTGACTGAGAAGTGCTCCTAGGAGGGATATTGACCCTATTTTCTGCTTTCAAAAATTTATTCATTCGGCAAATACTTACGGAACACCTTTGCTAGTTCCAGTTCTAGACATGAATGATACAGTCATACGCAAATCGGTCCTATCCTCGTGGAGCTGACAGCCTAGTGGGCGAGCGAGACAGACAGTAAATAAATGAAGAAACGTCAGAGGAGAATGCAGTCAGCTCTGCTTTTGCCTGATGTTTAAATCTCGGTCATGGCAGAAATTAAGTGCCTGGGGATGGGTGTATTTTGCTGTGAGGATGCGACGTGCAGAACAAACGGGCATGTGAATGGCACCTGCCCAAGGTGGGATGTAAGGTTCTTGAGCTTCACCTCTAATGAGAACATTTCCTGAGTTCTTAAAAAGCTGGAGGTGGCCAGGTGAAGTGTCCGTGGCAGAAGCAACAACATTAGATGCTGAAGAGGAAGCTTGCTCTAGCTCTTTGTGGGCAGCAGAAAATTTTCATCTGGCTTCGTTTAGGACATTGTGGGAAATCTATAGTGACTTTAATTTCCGGCCTTTCCACAAATTAAGAAATTGCCCAATATCTTTTTTTTTTTTTTTTTTAAATAAAAAAAACCTTTTCTCTGTGTGGGCATCCAGAGTCATCGTCTGTCTCTTACAATCACGACCTCCAATTAAGGGGCAAACAATGCGTTAAATATTGTTCCAGTGCATTAAACTGAAATAAATCTTACCCACGAGTTTGTGACAGAGGCTTCTTATCATCATGGTAGAAACCAGGAATCTAAGACTGAAAAACACACCATGACACAGCCAGACCAAGACAGAACACTTGCAGTGCAAGTCCAGATGGCTCTCAGCGAACACCTTTCGATACGCCATCCTGCTCACGTGTCTTCTGTCTTCATTCGGGACTAGTTCTGAGCACAGAACCGAAAGACTGCGGAGGGAAAATAAAACTAGACCTAGCTCTGGGAGGATGAGATACAGAGGAGGCATGAGAAAATTGAACTTGACCTCAGACAGCGGGAGTTTACATGTCAAGGGCACCCCGAGCAGGGTCGAGACTGGCTCCAGATGCATAGAAGGCATCAGCGACTGTCACACATGTCCTCCCACCTTCCTCTCCCCATAGCCACGCTGGTCTAAGCGAACACATGAATGTCAGACTTCCTCTCATTAATTTTAATTTTATAACATTTTTCTCCATCCTGTGTAAAATTTCTCTTCGAATGTTATAATCTGTTCGGTTCAGGCACATTCATACTCATTATTTAACCTTGGCTAATTTTTGAATACGTCTCCCCGAAGCCTCCCCCACAGTTTGCAATAACACAGCATTTAAAGTAAAGTAATCAAGATTTCTTGTGATATGACATCTCTTTTCATTTGTTCCACGTCTCTTCATTATTTTACTCCTTTTTTTCTTTTAGTAGGTGGGAGCAGTGAATTTAAATTGAACAGCGACGAAGAAAAGCTTAAATTCAGACCAGGAACAAATGTGTGTGTGCTTGAGTGTGCCATAATCCTTGGATAACAATGGAAGATATCCTGGACTTTAAGACAACATAGAAACTGTGATTAAGAAGGGGGAAAAATACTGGACTTCGAAATCCCAGGTTTTTTTCTAACTTCATTCATTTTAACCTTGGGAAAGTCATTAAATTCTCTGAAATGCAGTTTCCTTATTTTTTTTTCACATAGATAATTTCTCATAATTTCCACAAAGAGGATAGTAATATATAATCTGATAGTTATTATGAAGATTGATGAAGTGCAAATAACTCAACCAAAACCACACGGCGCATATATGGGAAAGCTGGGCTTTGGACCCGCAGAGATCTGGATATAGTCAAAACTACATCCATTCCGCTGCCCGTGTGAGGAAGAGTGTTAGGCATTAGAGGGCATTGAGGTTATGGCGGTCGTAAATCAGGCAAGCGGATAGAAACCAGGACACAAACACCAGCAGGTGACACAGAGCGTCCCACGCCAGTATGAACATGGAACCTAAGAGCGTCAGGCAAAGCTGGTGTCAGACTAAGATTTGGGACACTGTGCTTCCCTGTCCTCAGTAATGGAGACGCCCAGCGGCCCGGGCCAAGGATTTATGCCACGCTCCTGGCTAAGACATCCATTCCTAGCCATCCATCTACTCACTCATCTGATGTACACTGAGCTCTTTTTTACATGAAAGATACTATGCTAAGTCCCGGGGATGCAATTCTGAGCAAATTGACTCAGTTCCTGTTTTCTCGGAGTTTCTAGCCTAGAGGAGTCTCAAGAATCATTAACATAGTAGTCACATAAATATGTAAATATGAATTGTGACAAGTGCTATGAGAAAAAGTACCAGTGGCAATAACAACTTGTAAATGAGGGTCCGATCCAGTCTTCCTCCCAGAAGTGGTGTTTGACCCGAGTGAGGGAGGGCGCTAGCTGGTGGAAGGGTGATTTCTGACAGTAGGACATGGTGTGGCAGGCCCCGGACCTGGCCTTTTGCTTGCACCGTGCTCCCTCTGTGTGGCTGCAGGACCGAGAGCCCCCAGCAGAGCAGCAGGCGGCCCGATGGGCATGTGGGCCGGGGCCACCCGCACAGGCCGTGAGAAGCTGTCTTTATCATAAGAACATGGAGAAGCCTGGGAAAGGTTGGATGGAAAGTGAGTTGATAATCCTTTTACAGTGTGAAACTGTTACCCAGCTCAGAGAGACTGGTAGGAGCAGAAAAATCGTGGAGACACCAGTCGGTGAGCCACGACACAGGCGGGCACTGCCATTGTGCCCATGGTCTCATCGCTAGTAAAGGACACCGTGGGACCGGCACACGTGCAAAAGGCATCGGCCCCTGACAATGAGAGATGCTTTGGGAGAATGGTGAGGGCTAGAGGGACTGACTCGAAGTGAACGCCAACCGTGGTCAGTGCTATACGTTCTGCATTAGTTTCCTATGGACGCCCCAGCAAAGTTCCAAACATGGCTGCTTTAAATAACAGAAACATTCCCTCACAGTTCTGGAGGCCAGAGGTCAGAGATCGAGGTGCCACGGGGCTGTGCTCTCTCTGAAGTCTCTGGGGGAGACACACCGGAAGCACGCCCTTGCTGCCTTGTCAGGGAAGTGCTGTTTCCATGGCACTTTTCTCTTCCGTCTGCTGCTGGGCAGCTCCAGGAAGCCTCCTCCTCCCCCTGCAGGCAAGTGTCCGACCCCCTCTCCGTGCCCTTCAATGATTTAAGGCAGGAATTATCAGATGGCTCCCCGACTGCACCCCGTAGAGCCTGAGGTCCGGGTTGGAACTCAGGGCTCCCTCACACACTTGTTTCTACATCCCCGAGAGAGGAGGACCAGATGCCTGTACCCATCCTTCCAGAATGACCACTTTCTTGAGACAAACTCTCCAGTCGATCTGCTTAAAGAATCTCTGGGCTTCTCTTGCAGACAGTTAGGTTGGTGGTGAGTTTGGGGCTCTGGCAGAGGTGGTCTTAGCTCCTTCTGAAGAGCCCACGGGCAATTGTCTTCTATTGTCCAGCTTTGGGACATCGATAGAAATTACAGAGACAAACAAGCACATTAATTTGCCACCTTGCAGAGGTTTAAAAGACTACCACAAGGCCCAGGGAAATGTGAGAAGTTCTGTGTGACCAGAGTAAATGGCTTTTGGCTAGGAAAGAGATAGGGCGTGGGGGTGGGCGGGCAGGCTGGGCCTGGGCAACAAAAGCTCATGTAGTCTCGTTTCCCATGATGCCTAGAGTTTTGCCTTCTAGTCCATTTTGCGCTGAACTTATGGGGGTTCTCACTCCAACTCAGACTCCACCCCTCTCTTCCTAACATGTTTTTTTTTTCTAAATCACCTGTAGCAGGTTGACTAGTGTCCCTCCAAAATTCATGTGTCCACAGAACACCAGAACGTGACCTCATATAGAAATAAAGTCTTCGCAAATATAATTAAATTACGATGAGGCCATACTAGATGAGGGTAGACCCTAGAGTCAGTGACTGGGGTCCTTATGAGAACGTGGTAGGACATACTGAGACACAGAGACAGAGATCGGCGTGATGTAGTTACAAGCCGGTGACCACGAAGGATGGTCATGACACAACAGAAGCTGGCCGAGCCAAGAAAGGACCCTCCCTTAGACTCTCTGGAGGCACTACAGCCCTGCTGACAGCTTGATGGGGACTTGTGGCCTTCAGAACATGAGAGAAAAAGTTTCTGTGGTTTTCAGACACCCAGTTTGTGGTCATTCGTTATAGCAGCCACAGGAAACGAATACACCACCGTCTATTATTTCTGTATCCATTTTCCATTTCCCCCTCTGACTAGAACACAAATCCTTCAGACGACAGGAGTCTGGCTCTTATTTCTCTTTGGGTTTTCCCCAACATAGTGCTCCGATGTGGAGACATTTATTATATATTTCCTGCCATAAAAGCATTCATATAGAGTTGATAATTAGCTTTCCTTTGAAATCCCTTCACAGCAAATTGAAATCTTATAACAAACACAGAATAAGTATGAATGGAAGGAATGAATAATCATATGCTGTTTACCTCCTATTATCGTTCCAGCCTCCTGATGGACCCCTCTCCCATGAACTTCAAATTCTCGCTCAATTATTTGGGTCAATTCAGAAACAGTTTGCATCTTTAGTCAACCCATTTAAGCTTCATCTGAAGGAGTGAAACAATTTAAAAAAAAAAAAACAAACCAGCGAAACGAGAACAATTTTGAAATTGCAAGCAAGCAGGAAATTATTAAAATAACTTGGATAATGGATTTTGGAGTGTAATTACTAAAATTTACTCGCGGAGTGCTAATCGTTCGACTCAGCACACACAGAAGGAAAGGCGACAGCATCTTCCACGACGACTGATCGACGTAGCGGTTTTCTGTGACTTTACCAGAGGAGGGTGCCGTGACCAAGGCCTTTGTTTTACTACATTTTTATCTTGACAATTTGCCTAGAATTATCTCTCCATTCCTTAGGTGAAAAGAAGCGTTTTGAGATAAAACAGCACACAATTTAAAAAAACGAATTGTTTTTCTCTCATAAAATGGTATTAAAATGTGGAAATGGGGGATGAAGTTATCAAAGCAACTGAAGTGTGAGCATTAAAAAAAAAAAAAAGAAATGAAAGACGTTCATTTTTGCCCAGTGTGTATGTTAGGATGGACCCGGGGGTCCATGACTGGTGTCCTTATAAGACACCATGATGACACATTAAAACAATGAGAGCAGTGGAGGGAAACATACCTGACTTGCGATCGAAATGTCGAGGTCCCAAGTTAAAGGCCTGGAACAGGTGGACTGCATATGCCACTTCCGAATGATCACGAATTCCGTCTTGGTGGGCTCTGATTAAGGAGGACTGGCTGCGTCTGTGAAGAGGGAAAGTCATACACGGGCAGTGTTTCCTTGTTTCTTTCCTCATAAGTCATGCCCAGATGGCGAGTTACACCCCAGAGATTGGAGTTTTCAAGTCGTGTTAATTTTTTCCGTCTTACTTCCGGCTGATCGATATTGCTACCAAAAGCTGCTTTCTGCGATGAATACGATTTAGCTAATGAGGAAGTAGGCAGCTCTTCTGTCTGAATTATGGATCGTGGGCTGAGAAAGAGGCTTCTCCATATGTCACTTTCATCGGTGCAAGCGGAAGGAGATTCATGTTAGCGTTTCGTGTTAGCTGGAATGTCTTATGTAGCTGGCTTTCTGGACTTGGGGCTCTTACCTTTGTAAGTGGACACTTTCTTCTGCCAATAAAATGTCACCAGCCCCTGGCAATCGGGAAGTGAGGGTCCTGATCTAATCTCTTTCCGTAGTTTCTTTAGTGACCTTGGGCCGAGTGTTTGATTCTTAGAGGTGACAATGATTCTCTCTTGACCAAACAGTATCCAGGGGCCTCTAAGCCCTCTTGTAAGCATCAACCCTTAATGATGTGAACTAACACCAACACAGTTTCTCACAGCTCAAGGCCACAGCCCTGGGATGACCCCGGGCCCACTTGATTGGTTAGCCTGAGAAAATTCAAGGCCACCAAAAGAATTGACTTCCATTCAACACCTGAAGACCCGCCCCTGTCTCCCTGCCTCTGTGGGAGGGTGGGAGCGAGTTCAGATGGCTGTCAGTCACGTGGACCAATTCCACCTTCCTTGGTAATTTTCCACTTCCGTGACCCTGCTGAGCCCCGCTCACCCTCCATCTTATTCCATCACTGTTCCTTTAAAAAACCTCGTCACCTCTGTACAAATTCAAGTTGAGCGCTGACCACACTGGGCTCTTTTTCCTAGGACGACAAGTACATTACTCATTAAAATCTGTCCTTGCCACCTTAACTGGTGTCCGCCAGTTTATCTTTGTTTATCTTTGAAGGGAGCCACAGGCTTCTTATAATGGGAGAGGTGAGTAATAACCAGAGTCCCTGGAAGCTCTGCTAGTTTCTGATTCAATATATTAATGTCCAGGGTTCTCTGAGAAAAACGATGGTCAGCTCTGTGTGGAATTGTCACCTCTCACCCGTCCCCAGAGCTTCCCCCACTCCCTTAGCAAAGAGAGTTTGCCTGTGTGAATCTTCCTCATCCAAGTGAGTCCAAACTGGACTTTGAACTTTGCCATCACCTCACTGAATAAAATTCTGGCATCGCCACAATTTCTCCAAGGCCTTAGGAGGCAGGAAACGGACCAGTTGGGAAGGGTCGAAGTAGCATTAAACCCTAGCTTTATCGATGACTTCTGCTTCGAAGTCAGACTATGTGACAGACCCTCCTACCCCTTGTATGAAGGATCAGACTACGCGGGGCTCAGATTTCGCTGGCAGAGCATCAGGTGGCCGGGCTCGTCCTTGCATAGCTCGTGTTTCTTCAAACCACATTGACCCGAAAATAACAAAACAAAACAAAACAAAAACAAACAAAAACCTATTTAATTTGACAAGATTCTCTGTTGGTGAGGCCGTGGGGGGCAGGAGCCCTCTCTCATATTGTTGATAGAAATCCAGATTGGAACAGCATCTATACAGGGGGCTTCGGCAATGCCGACCAAAAGTGCATGTTTACTCCTCGATCTGGAATTCACACTTTTAGGGAACTATCCCAAGACAAATGGACAAAATCTAAAAGAAGTATGTGCACGATCCATCGTGCATGACAGCACAGCTTGATAGCCTCAGGGTGGGGGTGGGGCGGGGTCGCCACCCTGATTGCATAATTGACACTGCTCTTTGGGGAATAAGGGCTGTGTTACACAATAAGAGAAGAAATCGACTGATCGATTGGTGACCGTGAGCGGACGAGTGCGGCTCTGACCCCCGGGAATGAAGGGTTGGGTCACATCTCGGGACAAGCCACCACGGCCTGCTAAACGGGTCTGCAGGAGGCAGACAGTGAGCACCAGTTGCCGTCCTGAGCCTGACCGCAGTGATAGGGACTGTGGTTTGTCCCAAGGATGTCCCTATTCTAAAGTCCCCCTCTGCAGGGGGAGGACAGGCCCGCGGAGAAATAGCTGCTGGGGAGTATGCAGTGAAATGTGTGTCCCCATGGTGCCAGGTTGGACCGCGGCGGCTGGCGTGGACCGCGGCAGGTGGGTGTGGACCC
>NW_006441953.1:28533453-28558386 GCF_000325575.1 Pteropus alecto | reverse complement strand
CGGCGGGCTGGCGTGGACCCCGGCGGGCTGGCGTGCACCGCTCAGATCTGCCGGCTTCCTCCGCCCTTCCACTCTTCCGTGGCATCAGGAAAGAGGCGCCCTTGGCTTTCGCACTTGGCTTCTCATTAATTGCCTGTGACTCACGTCAGCTGTTTATTTAATTTTATAGGCATCAGTGGTGCTTAACAACAGCCATCTCTTATGGAACGAATTGCGCACCCCCCAAACTGATATGTTGTAGCCTTAACTCCCGACGTGACTGTATCAGGAGATGGGGACTTTAAGGACATAATTAAGGTTCAGCGAGGTCATAAGGGTGGGACCCTAATCGAACAGGACAGGTGTCCTTAGAGGAAGAGGAAGAGACGCCAGGAGTGCAGGTGCGCGGATGGAAGGCCCCGTGAGGACACGGTGAGAAGGTGGCCGTCTGCAAGCCGAGGAGAGAAGCCTCACCAGAAACCAGCCCGCCGGCACCTTGATCTTGGGCTTCCAGCCTTCAGAACGGTGGGAAAATAAACTTCTGTCGTTTAAACCCCCCAGCATGTGGTATTCTGTTTTGGCAGCCCTAGCGAAGTAATGCGCCACCGCATCCCCGTACCCGCATAGCTACAATTTCTTCCAGACGTCTCGAGTGTCTGCTACATACCCCCCCGGAATCCATGGTCTTCCATCAGAATATTCTCAGGATTCACTTCCAGTAAACGTTTTTTTTCACCAACGCTCTCTGTGCGTCACCTTTTACCAGGGATGGGGTCCTCCTCCAGCCAGGTGGCGGTCCCTCCATCCTCAGATCGCCTCTCATTGCCCGTTTCTTCCCCCACCTCCCCGCACAGCGGCTGCAGGATGGGTGCTCTGGAAGCGGGCGCGGAGGTAGAGTCTGAGCTGCCAGATGTTTTGTAGGAATCGACAGCTGTGGGGCGAGGTGGATGGAAGCTGGATTGGTGGGAAGAAGCAGTGAACTATGCGGCAGCTCTGACAGTGCCTCGGAAAACACGATGGGAACTCTGGACCAGAGCTGTCCCCCGGAGGTCCCCGCGTGTGGCCGCAGTAGCCAGGCCTTCAGACGGCCACCGTGCAGTCCCCTGCACCGTGCACACCCCCGTTTCAGGCAGGGTGTGACCTCAGCTGGGACAGCTCTCTGCAGCCGAGGCAGACCCTGAAGGTCCAACAGCTGGAGACTGTCTGCCGATTGCATTGCTATAGGTGGGCAGCAAATTCTTTCTGCGGGGGGAGATGGGTGTCCCATTGTTATGTGCACCTAAACAAAAACTTAGAGCGAAAGTCATTCTCGATGATGAGATGTTTAAAAGCGTTGCCTCTGAGACAGGGAGAAATAAAACAAGACTCTCGCTCTCGGCCCTTCCGTTCAGCATGGTATTAAAGTTACGTGCTGGAGTAGAACAGCTACAAGAAAAGAAAGAAAGAAAGGATTGTAAAAGGAGAAACGAAACTGTCATTGCTCGCAGATAATTTCTCCGCGTATACAATATTGAGGCAAGTCGTATGTTCCAACACGGCCCCACCAATGCCGTGTCACGTGATGCTGCTTAGCGTGTCATTGACAGTCCTCCCAGGGAGATGTGGCCTCTGTGTTCCCTCTTCTTGAATCAGGGAGGGGACTCGTGACCACCCAGACCAATGGAAGGCGGCAGAAGTCATGCTATGGCTCTTTCTCTCAGGGCACTGGCTTTTGGAACACAGCCACTGTGTTGGGAGGAAGCCCAGGACACTTGGAAAGGACGCATGGGAGTGTTCCAGCGGACGGCCTCAGCTAGGGTCTTAGCTAACAGCATCAACTGCTGGAGAGTGAACAAGTCGGCAGAGGATTCCAGCACCCGCTGTCCAGCTGAGATGTTTTGAGATGTTTTAGAGCAGAGACTCATCTCCCCTGCGCCCAATGTGAATTCCTGACCCACAGACAGCATGAACAATAATAAATGATTATTATTGTTTTAAGCCGCTCGATTTTGGGATAATTTATTACGTACCAATAGATTACCGCGAATAGTAAAAGAAACGATAGCTACCATATTAGAATTAATAAAAATTTAGCATGGCTGCTAGATACAGAAATCAATATAAAATTTAATTATATTTCTATATACTAACAACAAACAGAGGGTGAATTGAAAAGTTTACACTAGCACAAAAATAGAAGTACCTAACGATAAATACAACAAAAGTCATCCGAGTCCTTCAAAGAGAAAAATCATAAAACTCTATTCAAATATACTAAAGAAGAACTAAAAACGGAGATGTATATTATGGTCACGGATTCACAGAGACAATATTACGTAGATATCAATTCTCTCCAAATCGCTTTACTATGCACGTGAACCTAAATCACAATTACCGAGGCGTGCGATGAGCCGATGCCAGGGTTTACATGGGAATTGCAAAGTCTCAGAACGGCCACAGCGCCGCGGAAGGAGGACAAGGTGAGTACTCGCTCCAAAGCCGAAGGATGCATGACGCCGGGTCATCGCTACAAGAACTGAAGTACGAGCAAGTAAAACACAGCAGAAAGCTTGGCCGCCGACCCCGCGTAGATACGGAAGATTTAAATATGGCAGACATGGCAGCGTAGGTGGAATGGCAGCCTGAATGTCCGAGCGACAACTTGGAAACCATACTAAACGAAAAATAAAATGAAATCTCCCTGTACAGAAACCGGTTACGGATGGATGAAGATCTATAACGAAAAGGAAAAAAAATAAAAGATTTTTAGAAACAAGAAAAAAATTTCTTTGTAAATTTGGAGTAGGAAAGATTTTTCTTCCCCTTCGAACTAGTCTAAGAACACCTCCAGACTCAACTAAGATGGGTCAATGTGACCACATTACATTTAAGAATTTTTATTCCTCAAAAAAAAAATCTTTACAGATTACAGATGAAACGATGTGAGCCTTTGAATTGCTTCAAAATAATCACGTGTGGCCAGAGGAGGGTGCAGTGGGTATGTCTGGCTCGTGCGTGGCCATGGGCAGTGATTGCTGTCGCTGGGCAATGTTTGTAATGGTAAAAACTGGACACAACTCAAATGCCAATCAAGAGTGGAAAGGACATAAAAAAAAAAACCCCACCAAAAATATGACACGTTCACACAACGTAACTATACAGCAGTGAACGTGAACTGTTACATGCATCAATATGGTTGGTTCTCAGCTGGAGAAGGAGAACCAAGTCCCCGAGGATCTATTCACTATAATTCAAAAGCAGGCATGAAAAATGGCATTGGGTGAGGATCAGTATGTGGGTGGGAAACATTAAATAAGGGCCTGGTCACCACAGCATTTTGTGGTGATTATCTCAAGGGAGAAGGCAAAGGGCATGAGGCATAGTGGCTTCTAAATAATTTTAAAAATTCTATTTCTTTTTATTTTTCTTAAACGATTGTGGGTTATTTGTCCCCCAAACTAGAGGTTCAGAGGCAGCCAGTCCAGATTGGGGAAGATGTTGAATGATACTGTCAAGGGCTCAGCATCCTCTACTCTCGTGGTTCTATCCTTAGCTAGTGGCTCTCCTCATGGCCCCCGGATAGCTGCTGCCCCTCCGGACATCACACCTGTATTCCAGGATGGAAGAAGAAAAACAGGGCAATGCACGAAAGAACACACAAGCCGACTTTTCCTTTCTGCCAGGCAAGTGAAAGCTGTCCTGGAAGTTGCAACCGGAATTTTCTGCTTGCATCTCATTGGCTGGAATGATGCTACAGGACCATCTCAGGCTGGGAAGATGGTAGGGGGATGATGTAATTGAATAAAGGCTTGGTAAGCCACAGTGTCTGCCACACCAAAAAGAGATCATCTTAGTTTCAGTCTTCCAGGATGCCAGCTTATGCATTTTCTGAGAAATGTAACTTACCTTAGGGAAGGATTTAGCTCGACTGAGTTTAATTTGACATCATGCATATCCGTAGCAGGGCAGAAAAACTACCCCTTTCCTGCAGCCTCGTTCCTTGTTTTATAGTATAGTAATTAACAGTGTTTTCTTTGGAGCCAGACTCTGTGGGCTTGTGTCCCAGCTCCTCCCCTTATTAGCCGTGTGACTTTGGGAAAATTACATGCTCTCGGCATCTGTAAAAAAAAAAAAAAAAGATTAAAAGTGGTCCTCAACTTATCAGAGGCTCGTGAGAAATAAATCAGCTATTCCGTGTAAAACAGGACGGTGCCCAGCCGACAGCAAGCACTCGATGAACGCTAGCAATTCCTCAAAGTTTAGAAATCTACGCGGTGTCAACCCCTCTCCTCAGGTTTGCTTGAAATGCCTTTCATTTCCTTTCGACTTACTCAGCTTCTTGTTTCTGAAACCCCCGAGCTGCTCTGAGTTTGAGCTTTTCAAGTGACAAGGTTGCTGCTCTCTCTTAAGCAGGCCTTCCTCGGCCCGATGATATTTACTGCTCTACCTCTTCCGCCTTTTCCTTTACGGATGTGTGATGTGCTTCCTGGGCAAGGTCTGGCTTAGACCTACGTTTGGTGTGTTTCATTTGGGACTCAAACCCGCTCAACAGATTCCTGAACTGAAGTCATTGATGTTTCTGAGGCTCGTGCTCGTAGGGACCCTGAGTGCTCCAATACCTCTGCCCCGTGTCCTTCAAGGAACAGCCTCTCCCCGGCTGTTAAGTACTCTGTGCTGAAAATAGCATCTCTATTTGCTCGGTTTCCCTTTTCTGCTCTCATATCCCTTCGGAAGGGCTCGACTGGGTTTCGGAACCTTTTCCTTTCTTTTGTAGGTCAGTTCTCTTCTCCAGCGCTGTTTGTTGGATCTGTGTGCCTTGTTCCCTTTTACTTTGCCACTGCTTTCTGGCTCAGATATTCACTTTGCTAATTCCCCTCCGGATAATCGCTTACGGGGTTCCCATAGCAAGGGAGAGGAAACGAGTGAGCCCTGGGCCTGCGAAAAGTAGGGGTCCAGAGTTGCATCCTCCCTTCAGACAGTGTTCCGCCTTGAGGTCGCTGTCTCATCTAGGCCTGGTCTTCCTCTGTTATTTTCCCAATTGGCTTCCTTTTCAGATATTTCAAATCTGTTTGCCCACCGGTACTCCCCTAATTCCGTAAATTTATTAATCATATTCCCTTAGGCACCAAGAGTAGCTCCACCTCCGTTTCAAGGACGGGTGTTGAAACATACAAAGTGATCCCTAATCAAACTGAGAAGATTGACCCTGTCTCAGTATTCTCCACCATGAGACGAAGCTAGTGTAGGAAGTACAAGCCCTCTCTCTCCCTGCAGCCAACAACAATCCCCAGGTTTTCGAATTAAATTACTTGGAAAAAATAATCATCTTCCTTTCAGGTAAACACTGCAAGAATTCCCGGGGTTGATTACAGCGTGATCTTTTGTATTAAAATGTCATTATAACAATTCAAGTAAATGTTTGGTTAGTTGCCAGCCACCCTACGTAATAGAAAATCTATTTAACGTATGAAAAAAGCAGACTTTATTTAAGAACGAAATGTTCCTAGTACGTTCAAATCACTTGTTATAAATCATGGAGGACATTTTAGTGGAATTTTAGTCAATTTAACACTTAACTCTAAGATTAAAATATTCAGGAGGGCAGCAAATTTATGCCTTGGCATCCTTTTGTTTTTTAGGAAAAAGAAAACACATTTATGAAATGAACATGAACACCGATGCCAGTGAATTTCACAGCAAGTTACCACAATCAAATTTATCATTTGAAACAATCTTAAAACTCAGTGAAAAGAAGATACGTTGTGGAAACTTTATATTCTTTCTATTTTTAAGTAAAGACATTCATCACGGAAAAAAAATATAGCTAATGAGTTAAAAATGAGCAACCAATTTAAACAACGCAGGGCAAACCATATACACTCTCAATTGTTAGAATTTTCTATGTAGACATCTTCCCATCGCCAACAGAAAAAAACCTGCTCAAGGTCAAGTATCAAATTGAATTTATCTTTATATTTCCAAAATAAAGCTATACTGACATCTCTCAAGTACTCACTGTTTTTTGAAGCAGACTAAGCTGATGAGACCACTGTGTTAAGTTCTTTGAAATTCAACATTCCTTTTTAAGAAATAAACCCAGCTGTTGACTTCGTTAGCCTAGAAAGGGAGCAGAGAGGAGAAAAAAATGTAGACTAATAATTTACCGCAAAATTAAAAAGAATCTGAATGTATAGTATCACCCTCTGAGCTCATCAATACTTAATTTATATAAAATAAATACATAATTCATAACAATTTTAGATGAAAGTAAAATATTTCATTGAGAAAATAAAACAAATTTCATTACATACTTTAGCTTTATAAAATGTAACACAAAAATTCCTTACTAAATATACTGTTTTCATAAATTGCTTCACCATATTTTTTGTAGTTATTTCTCTGAAATACTTATTAGCAAATACGATGTGACTTAAATATAGTCTGAGATTTATTTTTTCTCTCCAAACAAGAGAGAAAATAATTACTTGTATGGAATACTTAGAATAATAGGTTTACTCATTTATAGAATAATTGGTTTACTCATTTATTCAGCAAATATTGAGTGCCTATCAGATATCAGGCAACAGTGCAAAACCCAGATATATCTGTGAACAAACAGATCGAAATCCTTTATTCTTGAGTTTGTTGTCTGGGATATGTTAGGTAGCCTCCGTTCCTAAAAAAAAATCAGTAAATTATAGAGTCTCTTTAAAGGTATTAAGTGTTACTTAAAAAATGAGCCAGGAAAAGAGTTCTAAGTATTTGGTAATGGCCATTTGCAATTTTAAAAGAAAGGTCATCAAGAGATTTCTGAGAAGATGACATATAAGACTCTCAAAGGAAGTGGCCGTGGGGAGACTTGGGGGCCCAAACCCTTTCACAGTGACTCTATGGTAAGTGGCTTACTGAAAAAGCACCACGGGTGACATGTTTGCAAATGACGGGGCACTATGGCCCCCTCCACAGACGTCGCTCGGACACTGGCGGGGGCCGAAAGACCTCAAAGCCCCCAAAGCCCCTCTCTCTAGCACTCACTCTCATAATCTGAAACACAGTGCGGTCGAGCCTTGTTGGTTCTCAACCAATGGTGCTGTCCCCAGCTCTGGGGCCCTGTGGAACTGTTAGAGGGTGTCTCTGGCTGTCACAATGATTGGGGGATACCTCTGGCAGGTAGGTAGTGGGGGGTGTCCAGAGGAAGACAGTGAACCTCTTGTAATGCATGAGAGTCCAGCCCAGAGGCTCGTCCTGCCGCATGTATGGACGGGGCCTCTGTTGAGAACTCAGGTGCAGTGACAAGAAAGCTCCTGTCTAGAGCTGATGGTGAACGTCCCCACCTACACGGCAGCAGAGAATGTGTCCTGCGGGATGCCACGTTTCCGTGCCCCAAGACCTCCATTACGGTGACATTCAGGTCCCTTTCTGTCCTTCCGTCTCTCTCCCGCTTTTCTGTTTGGTGCATTCCTGGCTTACCTCTTTCTGTCTTCTTCCTCTGTGTGTTAATGTCCTATAACAGATCACCACAAGTGTAATGGCTGAGAACAACACCCGTTTATTAGCTCAGAGCCCTGTAGGTCAGAGGATGCGTGGCGTGGCCGGCCTGTGCTCAGAGTGTCACAGGACTGAAATCAGAGTGTCGCCGGTCTCATCTGGAGGGTCTGGGGAAGTACCTGCCTCCAAGCTCGTTATTCTGTTTTCCGTTGGCAGAATGTAGCTGGTTCCTTGTGACTTTGCAACCGAGCTCTCCCACTTCCTTACTGGCTGCCCACCAGGGGGCAGCCTCGGCCCTTCCCACGTTCCTTGCCACAGGATTCCCGTCTTCCAGCCGGCAGCGGCATGTCGAATCCTTTCGTGCTTCAAACTCTGACTTCTCTGTCTCCAGTTTATTATATATTTAAAAATGTATTTAAAGATTACACAGTACAGGAATATGCTCTCATTATAAAACAGTAAGTAGGGATTAAGCTAAAGTCTTCCTTGACAGCCTTTTCCCATTGTTTTCTCAGGGGCAAAAAACCATTGTTAAAATTACATGGTCTTATAGATCTTAAAGATGTATATATATAAAACTATAGATCTTATAGATGTGTACATATAACTTATTAACATCTCTACATATGAATATCATTATTATGTGTAAAAGGCATGAGAGAGAGTCAGTCTGTCATTTGCATACGTATCTACCTTACTCTTTTGAACTTTGCATGGTATTTCATTGTATGGCTAGATCGTCGTATTTCATTATCACCTCAGTGGTGATCATTTTCACGGTTCCTGTTGCTAATACAAAACAACGCAGCCGAGACATCTTTGTGCAAATCTGTGCGGCTGTATTTAGGAACAAATACTCAGAGAGGTCCTAGAATGTATATTGGTGAGTATGTCACGTCTTGCTTTAATCAACGCTACCAAATTGCCCTTCACGAGAACATTTAGATTCCCCAAAATGGTTTCATCGCAGGACTGCAAAACCTGATAAAAAGCTCTTGCTTTTCCCTAGCTGAATTCTGAAGGGATTGAGTAAGGAGGAAAAAGGTCATAAGGTAGAAGGCAGAGATGGTCACCGCTGCCTTCTTCCCTATCTGTGCCCGCACGCAGCCCTTCGCGTCAAAAGCGGGAGCCGCATCCTCCTTCTCTTGAATCTGGGTTGGCCCCAGTGAGCAGCCTTGACCAAAAGAACGTGTTGGAACTCATGTTCAAACACTTCAAATCGAGGATATAAAAAGCCTTGCAGCTTTTGGCTGGGGCTCATGGAATCCTTACTCCTGGGAAGTACCTACTGGGAGCTGGGCTGAAATGCTGTTAAGAAATGCTATTCTGTGAGCTGAAAAATCACATATCTTTATTATATATATTATTCTATGATATATCTCTACTTACAATTACATGCATTGCTACATTTATATCTTTATTATATAACCATTATTTATTATTTATTGCTTACATTATTGCTATTATTATTTATATCTCTTTATTATTTTTACTTGCATATTATTGCAAAGGCAGATATAGATTTGTGTGCTCATTCCTCGCGTTTTTTCCCTGGTACGAATTGATCTTTTATATCCTCTGCCCATTTTTTCTTAGAGGCATTTGTCTCTCTTTTCGATTGGGAGTTCTTCATATAGTAAAGTAGCACTTCGTCTGTGTAAGTTGAAAACATTTCTCTCCAGTTAAGTGTTTGATTTTTAATTTTAAAATCATACTTTAGTTTTAACAATATTTTTCTTAAATGGTCAGCATTTCCACGTGTGGATTTTGCATTTTGTGTTTTAATGAGGAAGGCCTTTTCTATTTCAAGATTATAAAGGTATTCCTCTATTTTTTGTGACATTTCGATAGTGTTTTTATGCTTGGGTTCTGTAATTATTTTTTTTATGATATGATAAAAACAGTTTTATTTTCATTATTACCTAAATATTTATCTACTTTCTGCAAACCGTTTATTGGCTATTTTATAATTTCCCCATTGTCTTAAACATATAACCTTTACTGTGTGATAAACTCTGGACTTCTGTTACAGGAGGTCATCAAGGGATGTGCCCTCTGGGTGACCCGTGACCTGGACCCTGGCAAGCAGAGGCTCCTCACCCACTCCCCTGTCCTTGAAACGTACACTCCACCCACTGTTCCCATAGCCAGAGCCATTTCAAGGACACAACCTTGAGAGTGAGGTGTTGTTGAGACCATCTGGACTGAATATGTGGCTACACCCAGTTAAGGCCTCTGTGTGAACTTGGAGATCTGGGCGGGCAGTGTAAAGATCTACTGGTCTCGTGGCTGCTCAAGATGAGCCACGTGTATAAGCTCCCTGCTTGTTAAACCTGCCACCTGCTAATCTGGAGTGGCCGGCCCCTTGCTTGGGTCTCTCCTTGCTCTCCGTGTATGGGGGCCAGCTCCAAATTTCACCCAGGGGACTCCTGAGGTCACAAACCAACAACTTTCTTTCTGTTCCGTGGCTCTTCTTGCCTAATCTTGAACAAATAGCTCATTCATTGTTAATTAATCGATTCATAACACATTGCTAGGATAATACAGTTCATATACTTTCATTTTTTTTTCTTTTGGTCAGACTATCGCCCCAGATTCTGGTTTAGATTCTCTGTAGATGATCCCATATTCTAGGTTTGTCTGGTTGCTTCCTGGTGGTGTCATTTAATGTATTCTTATATCCTCCCCATGTTTTCTATACCTGGAGGTTAGTGCTATGGGCTTGATTAGAGTCAAACTCAGTGTTTGGGACAAGAGCCCTTCATGGCGCATTTTGTGTTGTACCTTCCCGGGAGGCTCAATGCTGTCTTGTCCTGCTCTGAGTGATGTTACAGTGATCCATGGGTTCAGGTAGAACAGCTCAATCTCATCCACATAACGTCTCCACAATAATAATTTAAGATAGGCTTTCAGTCATTGCTGGTCATTGCCTGCAATGGTTGTGGTTTTAAAATAGGGTTTTCTAATGCTATGATTCCCCCCTCTTATTTATTAGCTGGAATTCTTCTGTAAATAAGAAATTTTCCCTATTATCTAAGGCTATTTAGTTTCTGCCTGAGACAATTTATACAGGACAAGCAAAATAAATGCTTAATTATTTCCCTTTAATTGACAATGTTCAGGAAAAGAAGTTGGTGGTTCAATTGTCCAGTTACTCCAGGGGTGTCTAAGGAAGTTCCTATTCTCTCTCTCTCTCTCTCTCTCTCTCTCTCTCGCTCGCTCGCTCTCGCTCTCGCTCTCGCTCTCACTCTCGCTCTCTCTCTCATTGTACTATAAGAAAGTACCTTCAACACTTTGCCTGGAAATCCCCTTAATTAGATGGCCCAGTTCACTAGGTATGTTTATATCTCGCTCTCTCTCTCTCTCTCGCTCTCTCTCTCGCTCTCGCTCTCGCTCTCTCTCTCTCTCTCTCTCTCTCTCTTTCTCTCTCTTTCCCCTACCCCCTACCTCTCTTGTCTTTTATTATGAACCTATTGATTTTCAAATATCAAACGGTTCCGATCAACCGCATTTCTTCTTTTGGACGTCCACATGGCCCTAGCTTTATTCCCGCTCCAGTGCCTTTGACAAGATCCGTCTTTGTCTCGAGGGTTTCTCTTGCTTTCTGACACAATGGAGTACCTTGGTCTCATTTTTTTTTTTTTTTGCCCCAAATGTGGGAAAGAGAGTGTTTAACTTTATTATTACCCTCTTTCACGCGTACAACTATTGTCACTTGAAGAAAAAGTAAATCTACTTGATTGGAGTATAATTTACATAATTAACAACCACGTAAATGAATTTGGACAGATGTCTTTACCCACGAAGAGATCGTGACAATCAAGATATAAAACACTTCTATCACTCCAAAACATTCCTTGCCTCTTTCCGATCACTGCCACCAGAATCCCCAGCCCCAGGTGACCATGGATCTGCTTTTCATCACTATAGATAGATTTTAGTTTTGCCTATTATTGAGTTTCGTCAGAATGAAATCATATAGAATAAAGATTTTGCGATTCATTCTTCGTTGTTCCCCGTGGCAGCGATTCATTCTTTTTCATGCCAAGTAGTATTCTATGGCATGGATATACCAGGATTTGTTTAGCCATGTACTTTTTGATGGATATTTGGGTTATTTTTTAGTTTGGGGCTATTCTAAATGAGACTGCCATGAGTGTTCAAATACAAATTTTGTGTGTGTGTGTGTAGAGAAATATTTCCATTTTATTTGAGTAAATACCAGGGAGCAGAATTACTGCGTTACATGGGAAGAATAGATTTAACTATAGGAGAACCTGCAAAGCTATTTTTCAAAGCAGTTACCCTATCTAACCTTTCCACCGACAGTATCTAGCATCTCAGGTGCTCTACATCCTTGATAGCATTGTTTAATGTCTATTTCTCTTATGACGACTAATGGTGGGCATATTTTCATGTATTTATCGACCGTTTGTACATTTTCTTTCGTGAAGTTGAAGTCTGTTGCCTATATTTTAAACTATTTTTATTGAGTTGTATACATTTTTCATATATTTTAGATACAACTCCCTTGTCAGATATATGAGTCACAAATATTTTTTTCTCCATCTGGGCCTTCCAATGAATCTTCTTAAAGGAACCTTTTTATGAGCAGAAGTTTTTATTATTAGTGAAGTCAATTGTTTTTATGTGTTCTGCCTATGAAATATTGGCTACTCTAAGGTCGCAAAGCTATTCTGTGTTTTCGAAAGAATTTTATGGTTCATCTTTGGTCTCTTATCCATTGTAAGTTCATTTTGGCATGTGATATGTCACAGGGGTCATATTGACTTTTTTTCCATGAAACAGTTACCTTTCTATTGCTGATATAACAAGTCACCACAAACACAGTGGCTTCAAAGAACACAGATTGGTTGTCAGAATTCTAGAGGTAAGGAGTCCAAAATGTGTTTTACTGGGCTAATAGCGAGGTGTTAGCCACGCTGCATTTCTTCTGAAGCTCTAGGGGAGCATCTGCCATCTGCGACTTTTAGAGGCAGCCAGTCTGCGGCTTTTAGAGGTGGCCAGCACTCCTTGACTCCAGCCCCACACCTTCAACGGTCACTTTCATCCCCACATCTCTTTCTCTGACTCTGTCCCTTTGCCTCCCTCTTACACGGACACCTGCGATTTCACTGAGCCTGCCTGGATAATCCATGATCATCTTCTCATCTCAAGAACCTAATCTAATTCCATCTATAAAGACCCTTCTCTCCATGTAAGGTCATACATGCACAGGTTCGGGGTGGAGCGGTGACGGGGAAGGTATCATTCTGTCAGCCACATTTGTGTTGCAGGTGAAATGTGAAGTAAACTGTTAAAAACTACTTTTAAGAAAGTGAGCTGCATGGCGTTTCACTGATTTCACTGATCGGCTGGTATCGGAAGTTCGCAGGTACAGACGCATCGAGGGTCCAATGGGCTTTGGTGCGTTATCATATTGAATTCTACCCAGCAGGAAGTTTTCATTTGACAGATGAAAAGAATTCCCAGAAGCTTATTTAACAACTGGAAGCTTGAGTATACCAGCTGGTGTGAACACTCACCCACTCTTTCTCACACACTCTGATTTTTTTTTTTTGGTATTATTTTATTTTGTTCTTAAATAATTTAAATACTTTTGATTTAAAGACAAAGAACTGTACCCTGAGAATAACTCCAGAACTCTTTTTTGGAGCAGTTAAAGCATTTTCATTATCTATCTGTCACCAGCGGTCAATGGACATTTGGAGGAATGAAGAATTAGGTTGCCGGGCCAAATACACATGAAAAACAAGGATCTCAGAGTTGTGACAAATGCTCTGCCATAGCTTATTTCTTTTAAGATGCGGCATGAAAACCATGGAGTGTACAAAATCCGCTTGCCTCTTTTGCTCAATTGGTATCTCATTAAATATGATTTGACATTACAATGATGAAGTAATATGAGATTCCCATAATGAAAACATAATATTTTGTATGCTAACTTGGTCTAAAATACATATGCTCCCTAAAGAATTCTGATGTTTAAATATTGGAGGGAAACATGAATTAAAATATGACATCGTTCGTATCCTGATACGATTTTTCCTGGCTGGTTATGGAAATAAAATACACATTCAAATACTTATCTTCCGAATGGTATAAACAATGACAATTATTTTCTTTGTCTGGCAGAGAACTAGTTGTTATGCGAATGCTTTTCCACATGACCAAACACAGGCATATCCCTTCGCCGGCCCAAGGCGTGTCATCTGGTCCGCGCTGCTGAAGCTGGCTCTCAGGCTCCACGTCCATGTTCCAGCCCCAGGAGGGAAGAGAAAAGATGAAAGACAACTGTGTTTGTCTCTGAAGACTTAACTTAGAACTTCATCCCGAAACTTCGAATTACATCCTATCACTGTGTTTGTCTCTGAAGACTTAACTTAGAACTTCGGCCCTATTGGTCAACATTTTTTTCACACGATCGGAACAACCTACCAAGAAAGCTGTGAGAAGCAGTGTCCAGCTGGGCAGCCATGAGCACATCTCAAACTCAAAAGATGCTCATGTTTAAAAGACAGACAGACAAGGGGTGGGGGGAAGGGAGATCTGCAACTGTGTATGGTGGGCTTGATTCTAGAGACAAGGACAAAATATTTTCTTTTGAGATAACAGTATAAATGGAAATTGTGGAATATATAGAACAAATTATTCATTTCCCTCCACCCCTCCCTCGTTCCTTCTCTCCCATGCTTATTAAGCATTACTCCAGATCCTGTTCTAGATATTGGTGCAGGGGTGAGGGGTGACAGAGAGACAGGAAAAAACCCCCACCAAAACAAAAACCCTGCCCTCACGTAGCTAACTATTCAGGCATCACAGTGGTCCTGAAGTTCTAAAAATTGAAATGCCCGGGGTGTACCCGGATGGATTGCATGAGACTTTAGCGGGGAGACCTGACAGCATCCCAGGCGATGCCCGCCTACAGCCATGCTAAGGACCACCGGCACAAGGATCAGCTTCCCCTGTTCTCCCGGGAAAGCTGGGTGATGAGAGTCTGTGGCCTTCGAGGTGTCCCCGCTCAGCTGAAACTCTATAGTCGTTTTCTGTCGCTCTTTTTTTTTTTTTTTAAGCCTCAAAATCCTTAAAGTGGTAATAGATTTGTCCTTCGCCATCATTTCCACCCTCACCGTAGACACCTTTCCCCTCGGGCTCCCCGCCGCCATCCTGCTGTCCTGTTTTAGCTTCCTTCAGTGCTCATTACCTCCTTCAGGTTTATATTAGGTTTTTTTTGGTCACCAGTTCCCACTCTACCACCTGCCTTCCTCCTCCCAAGGTAGCTCCTACTCATAGGATCTTGCATCAAATGTCGCTTCTGCAGAAAGTCTTTTCTTATCCACTGCCCACGCTAGACCAGTTCCCGCATTACGATCTCTCACAAAGCCCTGCGTTTGGATCTCACAGCACTTATGACAGTTTCAATTAGATATTTAGCTGGATAATTAATTAGTTGATATCTAACTTTGTAAATAGACTCTACAGCTCTATGAAGGAACGTATTATTCTCATTTTGCTCATTGTTAAATCTCAAAGATCTAAACAAATGACTTGCTTAGTCAGTATTAATTTTATTTGTTTCTTGAATAAATGAAGCAGGCAAGAGACTGATCACATAAGATCTGGCACGGTGTTCAACAATTGAGGAATGATCTAGAGAACATTATAATTAAGAGAAGTGGGCACTGGAACAGAATGTGCGGCTCAAGCCTGCGTGACTCAGTGATTCATGTCATTTACGGAAATGGGGGTATTGGGGAGAGTAATCATGGTTTAACCGACTTATACATGGTCACTTCGCTAGAAAATCAGGAGCTGAATTCCCACCTCATTCAAAACAAATCCGTATAACAGAGAAGAAGAGATAAACAAGAGAAGTGCTTGGAATTTCAAGGCAAACGTAGACTTCTAACATAAAATACGATTGGTTCCCGCATTTTCTGGTCCTTGGGAATGACACGGAGGCACCTAAGGGGCCTTGGGAAAGCTGAATCTCTTGGTGACTCTTTATCAGACAAGTTGCACCGCTGGCTCTATCTTGACAGGCCTGTCCCAGGTTGATGCAGGTCATCTGTGACAGCCTTCTTCCCGGTCCCCTGAGAAGCCTGGCCGGAGATTGCCCGCTGTTACTCGAGTCTTTGGTGTCACATGTACTTCTCTGCTGTTCCCACATTTCTCTAGGCGGAAGCCCAGATAGGAGAAATAAGGACATGGACGTTCGCCTCTTGTTTTCTTCCTGTCTTTCCCTTTTTAGTCTTCTCAGAGTACTTGTATTAATTTCCTAGGGCTCCCCTAAAAACGTTCCGCAAACTGGGATGCTTTAAAGAGCAGAGATTTATTCTCTCATAGTTCTTGATGACAAGCAGGGCCGTGCTCCCTCTGAAACATGTAGGGAAGAATCCTTTCTGGCCTCTGGTAGCTCCTGGTGCTGGTTGGCGATCCTTGCTGCTCCTCGGCTTGTAGCTACGTAACTCCGATGTCTGCCTCCATTGTCATGTGCCGCGCTCCCTGTGCACACGTGTTTCTGTGTCTCCACGTGGCCTTCTCATGTGTTTCAGTGTTTGCACATGGCCGTCTTCTTGTAAGGACTTCCATTATTGGATCAGGGCCCGCCCTGATGACCTCATGTTAACTTGATTCAACGTATAGAGCCTATTTCAGAATAAAGTCATATTCGTGTGCCATTACTGGTGGCGAGAACCTCAGCATGTATTTTGCGGGGAACACAATCTAACCATCAACAGCACTCACGTCACTTCCTTTTATCAGGCGATGGCTGGCTCCCTGCCCTGGCCGCTGTAGGTGGGAGGATCTCTCTTTTAAGTTGCAGAAGAAAACTAAGACAATGGGACTTTTAGACATGGTTGTCCATAGGCCGAAGGAGGAGAAATTACTATTTGAAAAACTTATTCTCCAGACCATTGCCTCGGCTGAGGACCTTTGGCTTAATATCCAATCTTAAGTTTGCATGCCAAAAGCCATAAATCACCTTGCTCCTTCTCTTTGCATTCTGTCTCTGTCAGAGACAAGTCCTCGTTTCTGTCCCCGGGGAAGTGTAAGCTAGCAAACACAAAGGCCACATATACAGAAAGGCAAAAGGGTAAGAATCCCATTAATAATGCAATGGTTATTATCTACGTAAACATCACTATCAATGAATAATCTCAGCTCTATGCGCCGATGACCTGGTTCAGTTTCCAAGTAACTCAGAGTTAGTGTGGGATTATTTGGGTGCTTCTGTGAAATATGGGCCTTTGGGTCCCATATCTTATGCCATTTTCATCTAGAAGCTGACTGCTTTCTGCTCCAGAATAAAGACGTGAGTCTTCCTGTCTGAGATAGTCCTCTGCTCTCTGCTTGGGATCCTCACTACTGTGTCTACTGCAGATGAGCTGTGTCCTTCGAGGCCAGGCTCTTACAGCACCAAGCCATCTGCTCAATTCAGGAACACAGAAAAAGCATCTCACCAGCCTCTCACATTGTGTTGACCCAACATCTATTTGAACTGTCAGAATATTCCACTTCTCATTTGGCTGTGCTCATCTTGGTAGGACTAGTGACAGCTCAGTGGGAGAAGGGACAGTGGGAATAAAAGATATGAGAGGGAGAACTGAATATCAGACAGCCTTGGACCGGAGGGGCATTAAACATTTTTAATCCTAGAGAATTTGGTGAACTTTGAATATCATTTGCAAATGACATAGACTATGAAAAATACTTGTTTCATGGTCTTTGTTTCAGAAGCAGAAACACTCACGAAGAAAACAGTTCCCATATGTTCTCACTTTCAAAATTGTGGAATAATTAGTGTACTTTAACAAGTCAGTGGATCTGTCTTCCATGAGTGCTTCGTATGGTACACACAGTAAAGAGCTTTCAAGTGCCTGTGGCAAGGCTGACACAGGATTGGAGTTCAGGTGGGTGGGAGGCTCTGACGATGAGATGTTATTTATTCTTCCTTAATTAGGTGGCTGCATTCCACATGTGCCTTGGTGGTTTTAGATAATAATAAACAACTTATTACCAAGCCCCTCCATAAACGCCCCAGAAGAACACAGTGAATATGTCAGAAGGAAATAAATATTTACTGAATTAACTGACAGTCTTGTTCACCAGTATATGCCAACCTCATGTTTGCATTTATTATTTTACCTTTTACTTTTTTCAATGATGACTAAAATGTCTGCTTTTTCCTATGAACCATATTTATTTTAAATCAACTTTTAAATATTCTTTCCATCATGATTCTTATCATTGACTGGAAGCTTATTTCATGAGCAGAGAAAGCTGTCAGAAGTGGAAATTTCCAAATAATTTTTTTAATAAAAAATATTTTATTCGTCAGGCTCATTCGTCATTGTCTGTAGGTCTCATGTGATACTCACCCCAATCTTCAAAGTGAGCAGGGCAGGGGTCCTTTCCCTCATTATACAGGGGAGTGTGGAAGCTGTGTTAAGTTCATTCATTCTTTTATTCTCTTTCTTCTTCCTTCCTTCCCCCCTTCCTTCCTTCCTTCCTTCCTTCCTTCCTTCCTTCCTTCCTTCCTTCCTTCCTCCCTCCCTCCTTTCTCTCTCTCTCTGTCTCTCTTTCTCTGTCTCTGTCTCTCTCTGTCTGTCTCTCTGTCTCTCTCTCTCTCTCTCTTTCTTTCTTTATTTCACTCACCCTTGTCTCTGTCCCCATTGAGCTTACCAATGTAAAATGAGCAAACATCTAGCATTAGGTAGCATTAGTAATGTGGAAAACAAAAAACAAGAAGCCTCTTTAATTTTAGAGGTCAAGAAGGAAGGCTTATCTGAGAAAGAGACACGAAATGAGACAAGGAAGGAAGGCAACGAGGTGGGTAGGTTAGGAGGTAGGTGAAGATGGGCTGGAGCAGAGGGCAGAGTGCCAAAGGTAGTGGGGAAGCATTCTCAAGGCCTGGGAGGTGAGAGACAGTTACCTGTTTGAGGAGATGTCATGAGCAAACTATGGAATGAGAGGAGGTTGAGGTACATTGAAGAAATAGGTAGTGAAGAGAAAAAGTTAAGACTTTGGAGTGAGCCGTGGAGATTAATGGATACCCTTTCCTTGGAATGATGAGCCTCTGGGGACCATCTGGTTCTACCAGGCTGTGAGCTTTCATCTTTGATTAGGCTGTTACACAGCTCTGTGAAGATAGACGTTAACTTGTAGAAAACTGAGAGCAATGTAAATAATTATGCTTAGATATAAGCGAATTAACTGTGTCCAGTGGAGAGCGGTTGATGACTACCTTAAGGATAGACCAGTTTTTGCGAATTCATGTCAACATTTTTTTTACTACATGCAAATGTATGGTTCTTTGACATCTTGTCTAAACAGGTTGTAACATCTTTTCCCGTTCCTTCATTAACTAATTAATTAAAGAGTCTTAGACACGTGTTCATTTTATACCCGCGTACACAATAATTTCTGTTCCCTACAACAATTTAGGCTTTGTATACAACATGGGGGGCTATATTCATATTTTTTTATATCTTTTTTGTCTTTATGGAGTAGCTAGTGGTACACTGCATATATACTTACGTGCTTCTGTACCCTCAAGCACCAGGAAAATGGCTTCCTGTAAATGAGTGAATTAGGTTGGCTGTACAGCATTTTCTCTGGTTACCTTCTATTGTCCACACTGATGTGTACTTTCTCTTCCTGTGCTCCTCCGTCTCACTAACAGACACAAACTCACACACACACAGACCGTGCTCTGCAGAGGCCTACAGCTCCATGGAGAAGCCCCAGGGGCAGCTGTCGGGACCAAAACATCCACGTGGGTGGGCTGCAGGCCCTTACCTCGATGTAGGTGACACGATAGCAGGTGCTGATAGCAGGTGTTCACAGGCTGGAGCCATTACCCAAGGTTGGTGTTGTCAGCCACAGACTTTTGGGGGAGGAAGGGCTTTGCTGGAACATCAAGGATGAATAGGATTCCGAAGTCGAAAGGAGACATCATGGCATCAAAAATTGGAACAAAGGAACAGGTACATACCCGGGAAGGACAGAGGTGGTCAAAGTGTGTTGTACATAAAACTCTGAGTTGATTTACCCAGTCCTAGTGAGTCCTATGACAGCACTGAGAATGAGGGTGAGGGGTCCATTGTGTCTCCTTCATGGGACTTTATGGTCTAAGAAGGGTTTTATGGTGTCAGTAGAGTTGCATAGGACAGTTCTACTTATGGCTCACCCTCCCCAGCCCAAACTTACACACAGGACCCCACAGTTAAGTGCAAGGGGAGCTGGAGGATGGGGTCTTCACTCAGAACTAACATTTGTTGTTGTTTTGGTGCCGAGGAAGCAGAGAAGAGATCCTGAGAATCAACTACATATCGTGTTTGCCATATCCTAGCTCAAGTAACACCTCGTCGTTGCAGCTGGTAGAGATGTCTATGGATGGATCCATCTCTCTTTCTTTGTATATTTCATCAGGCTTTCTCAGTGTGACAGGACATCCGTTACTCTATATGTCTGAAATGACAGCTCTGAGCCCCAGTGCAGACGTTAAGTCATAATCGCTTTCTCTTTCCAATCCTCTGAGTCTTGAGGCCTCTTTTTCCTTATCAATGAAATGAGACAGATACACAGGCAACTTCAACATCCCTTCCAGTTCCCTTGCTATCATACTTGTCCTTCTTCTTATGCTATAAGATCCTTTAGGACTAAGATTACAACTCCTTTTTTGGGCCTAGTGATATTTCACACGATGAGATGCTCGGGGAAGTAATTTCAACACATTCTGGTTGATTAAAAGTCTAGCTGAATGGGTGGATGAATGGGCAACCCAGATGTGTGCCATCTCATGCTCTCTGTTTTTGTCCCACATTCATAGAGATGCAGAATTGAGCTTCTCATCGAGTTTCCTAACAAGCCTCCATTCACGCAAAAAGTTCTGATAAGCAAAGCAAATTCTACTTAAGAATTTACGGGGGTGTCAAAGCAGGGAATTTGCATCACGTGCTCGGCAGCCAACAACTTCAGAATCCATAAGATATTTCTAGTCTTCAATGTCATTGCCCGGTGGTACCAGGGTGATGTCCCATCCTCCACCTTGTCATTGCTCCATGCAGGTCCAGCTTTTTGGGTTCAACTGTCTTGAGTTTCCTTCTCCCCCCAACCCACTTCCAGGCCAAAAAATAAAAAATTAAATAGTAAAATTAAATAAAAACTTCAACTAAACAGCAAATACAAACTTTAACTTTCTTGCAACTAAAGAAATTATTTAATGATTTATTCCTGAAACACATTTTTTCCAAGCAAAATCAAGGGCCAAGTTCATAGGGACACTTTCCTCAAAAGGCAAGTGGGGTCATAACCATCTTATTTCTGTTGTAGCCAAATAAATGAAGAGTCGAACTTGGAGTAGTGAGAAGAAGAGCGAGGGACTTGGAGTGGGCAATTTTTAAGATGCCATTTACTGATTCATCATTATCCGCAATGCTTGAGATCATCTGAAACGTGTTATTATCCTCCCGTAGATCCAAAATATGGTGGGATCAGAGCTGTTTCGCACTTGTTCAAGATGATAGATAGTATGTGGCATACATGGAATTAAGCCCAGAGCCATCTGATTCCAATGCTTGTCTTCGCCTTCCTCAAAATGTTGCTCTGCTGCCTTCTGTAAGGGGTTTATTTCATAATCAGGCCAGCCGTCTCTGAAGGCCTGACTCCTCCAGGTAAAGCAATGGCACCCCAGCAGCAGCTAATTAGACCTGAGCAGCCATGGGTACACACGAATTACTCAGACTGTCTTGGCGTGAGATTCCCCAGCGATCCCCTACAGGATTCTGTGATCACATGACAATTGGAAGCTCAGGGAAGTGCTTCTCAGGCATTTCACAGTGACAAATGTGGGGAGCAGAACAGATGAAAAGGAAGATCCCAGAGGAGGCTCTTTGTGTGGGAAAGGAAGAGAAAGCATGCTGTTCAGAGGATGCGGGTCCAACGCCCGGGGTAACTGTGACCCGGCAAAAGAGCAAAATGGAAACGTGGGGGTGATACCTTTGCTTCTGTTCCCTCAAAAGTCATCACGAGAAGAGTTCACGCAGTGGCCAAGGAAGGTGGACACAAAAGAATCTAGAGCAGCATTAATAGAGTGGTCACTCGTCTCTACGTGAGGCTACTTAGATTTAATTGCACTGAAATAAACTATGCAGTGGAGGTTCTCGGTCACACTAGCCACATCGCAGTTGCTCAACGGCCACAGGACGCTGGTGGCTACTGCGCCTGACGGTGCAGATATAGAATAATTCTATCATTGCGAAAGCTTCTGGTGGACAGCACTGCCGAGAGCATAAATTGGTGAGATTAAAGGAAGCCACCAGTGATAACAGAGAGCTAATTCAGGGCGACCATTTGTAGGGCAGTGCTAGGGTCAGAATGGAAAGACCCAGAATTGTCCCACCTCACCTATCTATTAAATGGCAATAGCAGCATCTACCCATTAAAAAAATGTAGTATAGCGCACGTAACGTAAAATGTACCATCTTAATCACTTTAAGGGTACAGTTCAGTATTTTTAAATATATTCACCTTCTTGTGAATTTCCAGAATTTTTTCATCTTGCAAAACTGGAACTCTATACCCATGAAACGACAACTCCCCATTTCCCCCTTTCCCTGGCCCCGGCACCCACCATTTCACTTTCTGCTGTTATGAACTTGACTGCTCCAGATACTTCCTGTGAGTGGAATCAGACAGATTCGTTCTTTTTCAAGTGGCTTATTTCACTTCGCATAATGTCTCCAAGGTCCATCCGTGTTGTAGCATGTATCAGAATTGCATTCTTTTTAAGTCTAAATAATATTTCCTAGACAAACGTATACTACATTTTGTTTGTCTATTCATCCATTGATGAACACTGAGGTAGCTTTTGCCTTTGGCTATCGTGAGTAGTGCCTCTAGGAACATAGGTGTGCAAATATCTGAGACGGCCCTTTCAAGTCCTTTGGGTACGTACCCAGAAGTGGCATTGCTGGATCACAAGATAATTCTATTTTACATTTTTGGAGAAACCAGCATATTGTTTTCCATAGTGGCTGCACCGTTTCCTAGTCCCACCAGCAGAGCGCAAGTGTTCCACTTTCTCTGCATCTTCACCAGCACTCATTATTTCCCTTTTCTTTCATTTTTTTTTTGGGGGGGGGATAGTAGTCATCTCACTTGTTAAAGAGAGAATATCGGCCCATTTATAAGGGCTGCTTGATTTTCCACGATGTGGACACTATTCTTAGAGTAAACCACTTTTTTAACATATCCGGTTAAAATAAATACACATCTATTATAGAAAATTGAGACAATGTGGAGATGACTTCAGAAGAGAGCGAAGAAATAGACATAATCTTACCACTTAGAGAAAGCTTCTGGTAATATCTTGATGCTCATAAAAATACAAAAATAAACTATTTTTCAGAATAAGAACTGTATTTTATGTCTGCCTCGTAATTTGCCAGAAAGGAGAGAGGTAGGGGAATGAGTGAAAGCGGGTGAAGGGGAACACAGTGTGTGATAACTTTGCTCGGTGACAGATGATTACTGGACTTAGGGAGGTGGTCATATCGTAAGGTATATAAATATTGAATCACTATACTGTACAACTAAAACTAATACAATATTGTACACCAACTATATTTAAAAAAAAAGATGCAGGCAAGAGGGTTACCTGAACGTTAAGCATGCTAAAAAGTGTTGTGTATAAACTAAATGTAGTTCAGCAGCAATTTCTGTACAAAAGCAAAATATTCACTATCAGAAGTTTGCCCAGTTAATCTGTGTGATTAAAGCACTGAATTGGACAGTTTGCATATCTTTTAAAAATATCAATCTCTACGATTCCTTTTAACTGTAATGAGGCATACATTTTCTTAGTAAGATCAAACAGGTGCATAAGTAAATAAGCAAGGGGAATAATAGTCTGTGAATGTCTTTAAAGCTCTTCTCACATTTCACTTTTTAAAATGTTTAGAGAAAAATATTTAAAATCTTTGCCATTAGTCTAACAAAAACAAAGAAACAAAACAAAATAAGCCCTGAATAATTAAACAACAAAGCAACACTAAAACCACATTACGCAGATGATTAATATGCTTTTAATATATATTTTATACACATATATACTGTATCTAAATATTTTTCATCGCATGTTATAAATGTATATATAGTTACAGTATGATAATATGAATATGTATATTTGTATACACACACACACACACATATTCTGCAACTGACTCCTGTTAGTTTATGTATTGCAAATATTTTCTACTCTTGGACTTCCTCTTAGACGCCCTTAACAGTGTTTATTGATAAACTGACGGTCTTCATTTCAGTGTAATCTAGTAGATCAGTCTTTCTCGTCGGCTATTACTTTTTGCACCTGTACCACTGCTTACTTCAAAGTCATGAGACTATAATCAAATGTTATTTTCTAGAGGATTGATTGTCTGGAATTCATTTCTTGTATATAGTAAGAAATAGGAGTAAATGCGTTTTCGTTCCATATGGATATTTATTTGACCCAGCAAAACTTATTTAAAAAAGTCCTTCCTGTATTATTCTACAGTTCTATCTTATTCGTAAATTTAATGTTTGTATCTGTGTGAATCTGCCTCTATTCCAATTTGTCTACCTTTGTGCCAACACCACACTGTCTCATTTGCTACATCTTTATAATAAATTTTGACATCCAATAGGGTTATTCTCACAAATTTGTTCTTTGATAAAGAGAATAAACACTTATATAAAGAACAAACAACCAAGACAAACGACACACCTAACAAATAAACAAAACTCTTTACGCCATATGTTCTGATACGTAAAAACTCAGATAACAGAAATGATCCTTTCTGCATTGTCCCCTCACTTGTTTCTTCTGAAGGATCTTGTGACCTCCTTTTTAAATATCTACCTGCATCTCCTTTCAGATGGGTACCTTGTCATATATACTGAGACTCCTCTGGTTTTCAGAATATATTCGAATCTATTTTCCAGTATATACTTTACCTTACTGGTCTTTCCCTGTTTTTAAAATTTCTCTTTGAATCAATTCTTGTGAACCTATCATCAGCTTTTTGAGTCTGGGTGTGAGTTTGGGACCTCTCTTTGAAATGGGTCTCCAAAGTAATTCAGAAGTGAAATATGTTTGTTTGTTTTGGAGAGGTGGTGTGGGAGACATGGAATCTTGGGTGATATTCATGAATAAAACAAGCCTGAGGAAACGGGGGTGTTAAGGACTAAGACAAAATCATCACTTGACTTCTGACAGGTATATGGTCCTTTTGTCTCTCTTCACAAGCAGGTATCTTGGTGGATGATAACACCACATTTTAACATTTCTTATTCACAACAAGTGAGTATAGTCTTGGCAGGATGTGGAGTATCGGAGATGGAAAAGGGCTCAACATATAAGTCAAGTGCATATGTGGTGAGACCCCTTGATGTTTCAAGTTTTTATCATTCTCCTTAGGG
>NW_006441953.1:28509113-28533416 GCF_000325575.1 Pteropus alecto | reverse complement strand
AAGATTTTTTTTAAAAAAAATTTTGGATGACTTTTGTTCTTTGAGGTAGGAAGTATGGTCTGAGTCTGACTATCTGGCTTTCTATCTTCTGTCTAACCCCACCTCTCCTCTTCAAAAAGGGGTATTTTTCTTTGCGTATGCTCCATTTTGATCCCTATACAAATGGTTTGTTCTGAATCTCTGAGTTATTAAGGAGCCTTACACCTGGCCAATTTTCTTTACACTGTGATGGTCCCCTACCTATAAAAGGCACTAAGAGAGAAAGCAGCTCCCATCGATGGCCTCAAATGATTGTCTTCCCTTAACGGCCCCTGTACCATGAAAAAGAAACCCTAGAAAAAGCATTCTCTTGCCAAATGAGGATGACGGAAGAAGATGAGACTTAGAAAAGAATGATGTAATCCCTTATTGCCCACCTTGTAATGCATGGCAGAGCTTGGAAACCTCACTAAGAACCCGAGCGGAGTGGGCAAACCAGAGAAGACTTCTGCAAATACTTGCAAAAAAGTCCCCCAAATGAAGACCAGAGCCTCACATGCTTGAAACCTTTCTTCATCCACCAGGACCAGTTGAAGAAATTGTAATTAAAAAATCATCCAGGACAATGAAATATTATTGAGTGTCCAAATAAACCTCAGTCACTTCTGTGTTTTGCTAGTGTGTTTAAAACGACTCTTGGGCCAAGGGCCTATACCACCGTATTTTCCTTTTCTGAGGATGGTGCCTTTTCTCCTATGAAACTGTCTGTATCAATATAAGAATAAGCCTTTAAAGTATCATCACTCAAGTCCCCGAGTCCTTAAGAGCGCTCATCCTAAAAATCATGACCAGTAATTCTCTTCCACCTACAATAAAGGCGCCAAAGGCTTTTTGACAAGGTGAGTTATTTTACTGAAATAATTTCTCTATCATCTGGACTTTATTTTTTATTCTAACTTTTTCTTTTAAAATAGTATAGATCTCATAAGAGATTGCAAAATAATTCAGAGTTCCCGTGTACCTTCTATCCAGCTTCTTCGTCAGTTTCTCCATCACCTGGGCAACGTAAATTCTCCCCATTAAAACGCAGTTGATGATACCTTTCTTCCTGGTGGGATTTTGACTGATTCAAGCAGGCTAGGGTTACCAAGCATCCTTTCAAAGGTGGGTTAAATATTCAAATGTATTCTTAGGTTGGCAGGTGACAAATGAGCGAAACGAGTCAGCTGTAGAAAAAGTATATCCCTAATATAAAATAGACAATAGAGCACGTGGGTTGGCATCGCGTTGGAAGTCAACAGGGAGTGGCGGAAGAATGGGGAGTCGCAGCTCTCTGGGACATGCAAACCCCTCTGCTCAAAGCAAGCTCCCCTCCCACCTCCATCCACGTCTTGGGCAGTTGTTAGAAATCCTTAGTCTGGGGCCCCGCCCTGGATCTATTAAATGAGAATCTGCTTTTAAACAAATTGCCAGCTGCCTCACAGGCACTTAGAGGTTTGAGAAACCGCTGCTCCGCAGGATGTCTTGCTAAACGTGTGGCTCCAGCTATTGTCGCTAGGTACAAACGTGCTGTCTCCATGATCATGTCTTCCGATTTTTCATGATAAATTGGGAATTACCACAAACCTAGGCGAAAAACCCTTTGATTTCCAAACATCAGACTTACCTGCGTTAAAGGCGTGTGCACCGGCCCCCATCTCTGGGCCTCGCAGGCCCGCGGGGTTAGCTGGGCACGAATGCACGAAGAGACGAAGGGCAAAGCTCAGGACGCATGGCAGCGAAGCATCTTTTAACTTAGCGGAATTCACTTCGGTCGTCTGTGGTTTTCTCCTCTCATGGATGGGGACACGGGGACATGGGATGGCAGAACGGAAAGGCTCAAAGGCTCACGGCCAGCAGAAGCGGAGCGAGAGCTTTGTGACTTCAGGGGCCGCTTCCAGCGGCATGCGGGCTCTGTCCAAGGTGCTGGAGGCCTGGGATTCCCTCTGCTGTACGTTGGGCTGTCAGGACGGTGGTTCAGTGGAAACTGCCTCTCTGTTGTTCACAAAGTAGACATTTAATTACCAGAAGCTTCTGTGTTCACACAGGAGGGTGCATGAAAGGAAGTAAGGTGTAATCGGGACAGTGAGTCTGGTTTGGAAATTAAAAGTAGGCAAGGAAGGGCATGTGGGGAGCCAGACGATGTGAGCATAGGGTGGCCTGCAGTGAGCCATTTTCTCCTCAGGCAGACCTCATTGGGAGATGAGTTGTTTGAAGCCGGGCTGCCCCCAGCTAGGCAGGCCCCTGCCTCTCTGTTTGGGGACTGTATGTGCCTGTGTAGAAGATGTCTTCCAAAGAGACTCAGATATTTTGTCAATCGGTGGGGAGCAAAATTGCCAAATCTTTAAGAGTTTCTGGAAAGCCGATGGACAGAGAAGTGCTGGAAAACAATAACTCTGTGTTTCTTGTCTTCCTCATGTGACATATTTAAGACACAACCTGGATCCCGGAAGAACGTACAGAGAAAAGATAGTGCTCCACCCCATGTCCCTTGTTTGGAGCTTTGGCCTCCTGAGGTGTCTGAACTTGCTCGTTCTACACCAGATTCCTAATTCTTAACCCCTCGGGATGTTACATGGAAAGCCGATAGGGTGGACAAGAGGATACCACGGCACACGACAGAGGCATCCAACTGCAACCTGCCTCCAAGAACATTTGCCATGTTCGGTACAACAATTCTGTGTATAATCCAGAGGTGTTCCTGCTCCACGGTTGATTCCATCCCCCAATTCCTTTTTTCACCCAATCTCACTCATTCATATATTCATTCGTTCTTTCCTTCAACACGTATTTAATGAGAAACTATTATTATAAGCCAGGCGCTATTCTACATGCTGAAATTACGTCCATGAATAACATGGATGATAAACAAATCAGTACATCAGACAATTTGGGAGAATGGGAAATTCTTGGCAGGCATGCATATGCGCGCACACATGCCTCGGGACCCTGGGATAGAGGGTCATGGGACGGGGTCACAACTTTAGTGAGGATGGCAAAGCAAGGAATCTCTGGAAGAAGCATTTGAGTCGAGACCTCAGTGATGAGAAAGCCAGCCATAAAGATGGGAAGATGGGGTGGAAGAAAGAGGAAAGGTTGAAGATAAGGATCCAGAGGTGGCAATGACCTCGAGTGTTCAGGAATGGAGATGTGCTGGTGAATGGGCAAGACTGGCAGGAGGTAAGACTGGAGAGGGTGGCAGGGGCTGTATCCTAGAGACCCTGCAGACCAAGGCAAGGATTTGAGTTAGTCTACTTGCAGTGACAACACACACACACACACACACACACACAGAACTCAATTCCTCATCTAATTTGTGTTTTATCAAGACCATTCTGGCTGTGGGGTGGGGGATGGACTGGAAGTTGGACCAGAATGGGGTCAAGAAGAGCATGTAGGAGGTTGTTGCAGAAGTCTAGCTGTGAAGTGATGGAGAGAAGTAAGAACCGTGAGCAGCATTTGGAGTATTTTTGCTGGAAGCTCTGTCTGCTCCAGGTAGCATCGCTTTGCATCTGCCAATCTTATTTATTGAGTTTGCTCAATGCCAGCAGTGTTGCATAAGGTGGGTCCTTTCCTATTCAGAGTGTAGACCCCGATGACTCAAGCAAAATAGCAAAGGGGAATATTTGGTATATTAAGAACATTTACTGTTCAAGGCCCAATCAGCATTCTGAAAACTCGCATTCATTTATGAGCCATTGCACATCCAGAGAAGAGCAGAAGATTGCAGCCGAGTAAAGTCACACAGCTGGAGGCACATGACTATCATGCTGGAAAAGAAGAGCCTTTGGGATGGAACAGGTGAGCTGATGTCAACATTCGAAAGGTCATCAAGTGAAGAAAGAGGCAAGCTGTTTGGCACCTTAGCGAAAAACCAGGAGTGTCTTGGTTTTTTTTTTGGAGCTGCTGTAGCAGGAACGCAAACTCAGTGGCTTAAGCAACAGAAATTTGTGGTTTCATAGTTCTCGAAATTAGAATTCTGAGGTCAAGGCATCAGCAGGGTGGGTTCCTTCTGAGGGCTGAGTGGGGAGGTCTGTTCCAGGCCTCTCTCCTAGTGTCGGTTGGCAATCTTTGGTGTTCTTTGGCTTGTAGAAGCACCCTCTCTGTGGGTATCCGCCTCTAAATTTTCCTTTTCATAAGGACATCTGTCATCATGGATTATGACCAATACAGACCAATATGACCTCATCGCAACTCCCTCTGCAAAGACTACTTCCCAATAAGGCCCCATTCCGAGGTGCTTCTCTTAGGGGGACATAATTCAACCCATAGCAAGGACTAATTGGTAGACGTTGATAAGGAGCAGATTTTATTTCAATGTAAGAATCAGTTTTGCAATAGTCAGAATTTCGCAGCTGTGGGGAAGCTCTGCCTCTCTCAATAGTGAGTAGCTAGGGCCTAGACGTTTTCCAACGAAAGTTGAAGGCTATTCAGCCAAGGATGTTGTGAGCAGGGATGTCTACACTGCATGTAATGATAGTCTGACATGATCTCCACAGTCTTCAAAAGCTAGTTGTCTATAATTCTATAACATTCGCCTTATAATAATGACATTTAGTAGTTCCTTACAGTGAGTCAGGCTCGAGATTCACGCATTTTTTTTAATCGCAAAAATCTCACGAGTTCATAACATGGATAAACCTTGAAAACATTACGCTAAGTGAAAAAAACAGACACAAAAGGCCACATATTATATGATTCTATTTATATACAATGTCAAGAAGAGGCAAATCTGTAGAGAGTGGAAGTTGATGAGTAGCTGCCAGGGACTGCAGAAGACGGGGGTGAAGGGTGCTTGCTGATGGGAACAGAGATCCTTCTTGAAATGATGAAAAGGCTCTGGAATAAGTAGTGACGACAGTAGCCCAACTCCGTTACTGTTTGCAAACCCACTGAATCGTAGACTTTAAAATGGCGAATTCTTAGGTATGAGATTATATCTCAATAAAAGAAAGTCTTATGAGGTGAACATTATTGTCCCCATTTTACAGAAGAGAAAACTTGGACTCAGCCATGCTCAGATGGCAAGGGGCACAGCTAGGAGTCATATTTATCTTTGTTCTTTTCTACTTGCAAAAACAGGCTTTCTATCAACTGCGTGGTTGGCATTTCATCACTAGATAGGAAACACCTGCTGATGATAAATGTCAAGTTCCTTGAGGACAATCTGATCCAGCCTGTCCAGTTGTTTAAACTGTCCCCGGGCTTGAAATATCGGTATCAAAATTTTCTTTTCTTCATGGTCAGAGAGTTTCCTTTTCTTTTATCAAGTTTTCTGGTTCTCTATCAAGGAAGACAGAAAAGCCTGCATTGAGATTATAAGGGGCATAGACACCAAGGGGCAAGAACGGGGGTGGGTGGGCATGTCTTGAAATTCTGCCCATCATAGGTAGAATTAATTTGTACTGATCTGAAATTAGGTCAACTTGACCTGGTTCTATCACTCTTCCAAAGTTCACAATTTGGAACATGGCACAGAAAGACGTTACATGAAATATATATAGAAAGCAGAAGAAAGTAGTGGACATAGTCTGAAGAGTGAGTGTTTATCATATTTTGCACTGTTAATTCAAAACCACTTCTGCATGACATCTGTATCTGACATCTTCACCTGCAGTTGCCAGAAAGGCTTGGTGAAGTGCCACTTAAGAGGTAGGTACCCAAAAAATGAGCAGCTAATTTTTTTGAGCATTCGAACTGTATTAGTTTCAGAAAGCTGCCATAACGAAGGACCACAGACTGGGGGACTTAAATAAGAGACATTTGTTTTCTCATGGTTTTGGAGGCTAGAAGTCCAAGTTCAAGGTGTCGGCAGGGTCGGCTTCCCCTAAAGCCTCTGTCTTTGGCGTGTAGATGGCCGTCTCCTCCCTGTGTCCTCGCGTGGTCGTCCCTCTGGGTGTGTCTGTGTCCTCATCTCCTTTTCCGGACACCAGTCACATCGGATCAGGGCCACATAGATGACCTCACGTCACCTTAATCACACTTAAAAAACCCTATCTTCAAATATAGTCACATTCTGACATCCTGGGGCTTAGGGCTTCAACCTAAAGATTTTGGAGGGAATATAATTCAACCCAAAACACCAACCAGTGTGTGGCACACAGAAGAGATGTTACTATCTTCAAGCTACTAGTGAGGAAGTTAGGGCACAAAGGGAATCGGCTCAAGGCCAAAGGAACAGTAAGGGGCCACCAAGGCGTTTAAGCACAGGGCTGCAGAGCTTCCCCTCTGGGGCTCTTTCAGAAACCCCCAGAATGCACGGCAGGTAGAAATTGACCTCTGAGATATGAAAAGGAAAGCTATTAAGTTGGGAAGCTGCCCATAAACACGGTGAAGAAAATCTCAGAAGGCCGTATTAAATCTGTTGCTCTTTTTGGGACAGGAAATTATCCTTGCTTTCCATGCTGCATGAATGCTCTTCAAAGACTTTTTTGTTTTACCTCATCTTCTTGTTTTATGATGAATTTGTGCGTGAAAAGACTCATTAGGGACATCGTTATTCTACATTTATCAGTAATGAACTGTCTGTGGCACCTATTAGTGGCAAAACGGTCCGAGTCGCTTTCCGTATCTGTCTACATTCTTCTTCATTATTTACTACTCAACTCTCATCCATTTCAAATAGATTTGGCTGGATGCAATTTTCCCCCCAATTGTTCTTTTATTTGAGTGACAAATATTAATAGAATTCATAATCCTGGAGGAGTCCACTCTGAAGATTCCGATGTCGAAATGACTTTTTAATTTTTAACGCTGGGAAGGGGTAGGAAGGCTCCCCTCGAGAAATGACTATTTAGAAAGCCCTTTGCGTTTATTATTGCACTTAATTTTTACAAGAGCTTAGAGACGACTGTCACCATCTCCACGTTACCAAAGGGGTTTTGGTCACCCAAGTAGCAGTTTCGCCTGCCATGCAAGACCATTTAAAAAAAAAAAAAAAAAACCTACTGCCACAGACTTCATTGCAGGGTAAGTTTTCCCTGACGGTCACATTCATGCTGATTTCACTGTATCCAGACCCAGGCCCAAACCTGGAACTTATTAAAATGAGTGAGCACCTCTGCTGATCGCAAGCCCCACGACACGTGTGCCCAGCCTAGCTCTTTTCCTCCAGTGTTTGATGAGGCCAATGACTCCTTCTGGTAGAGTCCACCACCTTGTATGCAAGAAAGGAGATTCTTTTTTTAAAAAATATTGTTCTCACTTCTTTTAAAAATATTTGAAAATATGGTTCTGCAGAGGGTTCTTCTCTCATCTCCCGCCTTGGCTGGCATTCCTTTTGAGAACATTGGAGCAGGGGTTTCATCAGAGCTCCCGCCCAGGTGCCCCAAGCAGTCAGATTTTAACACGTAAATTCTCTAGCATCTCATGCCGTAACCAACTGAGAGAGACGGTAAGTTTCACTTCCTGTTATTCACTCAGGACAAAAAGAGCAACCGGTGGTCATCAAAGCAACCCTTAAAGATGATTTTAATACGTCCACACACAAATCCTTATGTACGTCTGCTTGCTTCAGCTTCTTCCGTACATCCTCGTCGCTTCGATCATACCGATAAAACTGGTGGTGTTATTTCGAATGCATGTGTTCCAGAAATTATAAAGTTATATGGATAACAAAGAAAGGAGAATGAATGGAGGAAGAAAGAGGATATAAGAGAATTTTACAATATTGTCAAATGTGAGTAACGACACATATTTAGAAAAAACCTGTAAGGTAACCTTTATACCTGATAACCTTTAGGCCTAATTTTTGCCTAAAAATTAGGCGTCCCATTGAACCCGCACGTCTCTGCTGGCATTCGTGGCAGCCTGTTGAAGTCATTTCTTTCCCATGACCATGTGTGCTTTGAGAGCAGAGGAGGGATTGTCTCAGTTCTATGTTCTTAGAGCTTCCAGAACCTTCATCCACCCTGGTCTCATCTTTTTCAAGCTGTCTTGTTTATCTCGTTCTATGTCCTTAGTGATCACTTTTCTGATAACGAGTGAGAACACAGAAAAATCTTGGCCCTGGAGTCGAATGATATTGTCCCTCTCGGTCATAACTGTGAGCCCCCTTTGACATATGACTGTTTCACGGACACCCTGAAGTTTCTCAGAGATCTTTGATAGCTCCAAGAGGGAAAATTCTCTGCTATTCGCTTTGGGTTTCAGGTGTGTGTGCGTGTGTGTGTGTGTGTGTGTGTGTGTGTGTGTGTGTGTGTGTGAGGGAGGGAGAGAGAGAGAGAGAGAGGGATTTGGTAATATTAAATGATTTTTATAATATTCCAAATTAAATTAAATTAAATTAAATTTTAACAACAGTGTCTGGGTATTGGGAATAATGAGACAGGCTCCCTAGGGACTGAATTTCTTCTAGACCCCGTAGTCTCCCTAGCTAGAGCTCTTACCTGCTTTTTTGACTTAACTCTGAGCACTTCCTCGAATGGCAGGACAGTACCTTTAAGGGCAAACTCTCCTCCCCGCAGTGTCAATGAAGTTTTTGTACTGTTGCTGCCTCACTGGTAAGAAACACTATGCAACTCTCTAAAGCTCTGGACTGACTGTCGAGTGCCTGGGGCACACTCCTGGTTCCTTCCTTATCAGCCCATGCTTTGTTCTAGGGGAGTTCATCTGGATCCATAGCTTTAAAAAACCTCAATAAGCTGACGATTCTCAGTTTATGCCTTCAGCCTCGAAAACACCCTTGAGCTCAAGAATTTTCCTGACAGCTGACTTGACTGTTCCTCTTGGATATCTAAAGGGATTTCTAATCCAACAAGAAAAAAGAAGGCCTTTGCTCTCGATCCCTCTGCTAATCTTCCCGCTGGGCATACAGCATCACCGTATCGGAAGGCTCGAGGTGGATACCTGGTTTTCCTTGGTGACATTTCTTTTTACAGTCTCTCAGCCTGGCCATCTGCAGGTCTTCCTCCAAAATCCATCCTGAATCTCTTCACGATTTCTCCGTCTCCACCGACCTAGGCTAGTCTCTGCTAATATCGCCACTTGCTTGAAGTAATTAAATAACTTCAGGTCCACCCCGCCCTGGAATCCGTAGCCACAGAGGTATTTTGAAAGCATCCATCGGATTATTTCACTTCCCTCTCTGTTTCAACCTCCCCCCTCAATGGTGTCCCTCTGCATTTAGAGTAAAATCTGACCTATATGCCAGGGCCCTCGAAATATAAAAATATGCAGCCCATGTCTTTCTCTAAAAACTCATGTCCTGCTCCCTTTGTTCTACTCAGCAGTAACCTCATCTCCTTCACTCCGAGCACCCAGCTCCGTTCATCTGACTTGCCGTCCCCTCTCCCAGCATGCCTTTCGCCTGGCTGATTACCCACCCTGGCCCAGCCAGAGCACGGAGGGCAAAAACCACAACGGGTCATCTGCATGTCTTTGGCTTTGCTACTCTGCTGTCTTTAGTACATCACTTTTCTGGCATTGTCCTGTCCAAGCAAATTGTTGGATCTTTTCATTTCCGGAACATTCAAAAAGACCCATTTACTCTTCAATGGAAAATGCCAAGAGGGAGTTTGCACCCTAAAATTCTCTGAATCCTTCAACCCAAAGTCCTCACCTTGCTGTTTCCTCGAATCTTGAATGATTGGGTCATGATTCGTATCCAACCCTTATCAAGTTCCCACACTGAAAGACTTTCCTTAAGCCAGACTGTCGAGTCTCAGTAAATTCTGATCCGACCCCCCTCCCCTCCCCAGGCTGAGATGTGGCCAAAGCTTTGCGAAGATGGTATTTTCTTTTACCTTATTAAGCAATAAACTCGCTTTGGTTTTATTGACAAGTTATGTCGGTGATATTTGGATAGCCAGTTTGTGACAGGTTCCATCGAGGGTCCAAGTGGGTGCGACTGTGGATCTCAGAATCCTACCTCAAAAGAGGTGGTTTGCTCATATTAATTGAGCTTACCTGTCATATACGATTAGAAAAAATGTTCCGTCTGATAATGATTAAAAAAGATTGAAGATCACTGTATTCAAAAGACAAGTGCTCTGCGAATCGATCCACCTGAGTCAGCTAGATCGCTCCTCCATCGTCTGTCCAGTTGTGAGGGAAACTCAAGCCCACACATCCCCTGACCCTTTCTCTGTGTAACCAGAAATTCTCTAAGGTCTCCTCCATCTTTAACTCTCTGGTTCTGAAATGTCTTTGCACCCGATGCCGTTGGCCAAGATGGCCTCTTCTGGAAGAAATGTCTATTCCTGAAATGCTAATTTTCCTCAGGACGTCTAACGGAATGCTGGGCACATACCAGTCACTCAATAACCAGCTATTGGTAGTTTGTACAATTGAAGTTAGATCCAATTCAGTATCTGGCAGTTTTTATTTTAACTGTCTGATTCTGGAATGTGCCAAGATAATTTTATATCAGAGACAGAGCTGATTCGTGGAGGAAGAGGGAACTCAGAATTATTGAGTGTCCGCTCATGGCAGGCCCAGGGCTAAGGGTTTTGTATGCAGGAGAAATCACACAATCATCAGTCAGACCTGATTCAAAACCTTTGAAAACAGAGGCCATGGCAGCCTAAAAAATTTCCCAGGTTTCTAGGCTATGAAAGTGGGCATTAAAAATGAGTGTGTCTGCTGCCCCAGCCCAGGCCTAGCGAGTCATAGTGGTCACGAGAACCAGCTGAGGCTTTACCTAATGTACGAATCCTTGAATCCATAGGCCAGAAATTAGGATTTACGGATTATGGATGGGACCTGGGAATCTGCATTTTAAAAAGAAACTCACATGGTTTCAATTCAGGCTATTGCCAAAAAATACTTTATTAAAGACTTTTCGACCTCCGTCTTAATGGTGAAAATGTTCGTACTTCATCCTTATAAAACTGCAAAATCAGCTTAATTATCTTTATTTTTCAGGAAACGGAACTGGGGTCCACAGGTACCTACAGAAACACTGCTAGTTAATAGAAATATCTTCACTTAAAGTTAGGTCCCTCTAGATTTTTAAATTTAGGACAACTTCTTTAACGAATACATTTTCTTTGTAAAAATTTTTATCGGTGTACATCCTTTCAGTACCAAAAGTAAGATCAGTCAGTAAGTACTGTTAGGAAAGACTATCCCTGTTGCCCTCCGCTGGGAGCAACCACTTTCGATGTCATTTATCTCCATGTTTACATAACAAACTTAACACGTCTACTCGATGCTTTTACAGTTTTAAGCTTTATGTAATGTGCCCTCAGTATGAAGAAAATGGAGATTTTTCTTTCTTTTACATTTCCTTCCTTTGCCTCTGCTACCAACCCATTTCCAGTCTTTCTTCTACCTACTATAAACTTATCACAATTTTTTAAGGCCATTATTTAGAATTTAAAAGATCATGACCATGTAAATCGATTGATGGCTGGGCCATTTAGTATGCTACGCCATGATAATTCTTATTTTTTTCCTGTGTACTATTTTGTCTTGTTTTGCTTACTTGATTGTATACATAGTTATCACTCCTATGGTTGCCCCATTTCTCCCAATGATAAAAACCTTGTATTTTAATTCAAAAAAGGTCTTGTCATAAACTACAAAACTAAAATGGTGACATTTCTAGAAGAGAACATAGAAAAGTATGTTCGTGACTTTGGGAGAGGATGGGAAACTTTTCTTAGGAGACACACAGAAAAACGAATCAAAAAATCGCAAGTTGGACTTAAAAATATTCTGGTTAAAAGATGTCATTAAGAAAGCTGAAAAGAAAATAAGAAACTGGGAAGAGTTGTAATATACGTATCTGGAAACCATACTTGTATCTAGAATAAATAAAGAACTCATACAACTCAATAACAAGGACACAAGCAACTCGATTTTATAAGTAGTTCAGAGAGGTACAAATGGCCAGTGAACACATCATTTTTCACAAAGGGATGCATGTTAAAACAAAAATAAGATACTTTTCGCTAAAATTTTTAACTGGTCAATACCAAATATTGGTGAGATTGTGAAGTAACTTAAACTCTCTTGCCTTGTTGGTGGGAATGGAAAATACAACCGCTTTTGGGAAAATGGTTTGGTAATTTTTATAATATTAAATACTCATGTGCCCTATGATCCAGTAAGTCTACTTCTAGATATTTACCCAAGAGTAATGACTACACGTGTCAACAAAAAGTCCTGAATATGAATGTTTATAATAACTTAATTCTTAATAAACTGGAAAACCTCGAATGTTCTGTATTAGGAGAATGAATTAAGAAGAAGAAGAAAGAAGATGTTATATTTCCTTACGGGCATACTATTCAATCATTAAAAAGGAATAGCCGATCCATATAACAATGGGCATCGATGAATGAATATGAAAAATTATATCGAACAAAAATAGCCAGCCTCCCCCCACCACCGCCAAATAATCGATGTATTGTCTATTCATGCAAAATGATAGAAATCAGAACAGTGTTTGCTTGAATAACTGGGAAGGAACATGAGGTTTATATCTGGGTGATGGAAATAATCTATGATGTGGTGGAAGGTAATGGTGATTTAGGTACATACATTTGCCCCAAATTATTAAAATTTACAATTACAATCTGTGTACCTTATGTATGTAAGTCCTAACTCAATTAAATTTGCAAAGAATATAAGTTTGTGGAAATGGCACGAGCTTTCACTGAGATCACTTCGACCGGAAAGCATAGCATGTGACTGGTATGTGGGGGGCGGGGTCAGAGTTGATGTAAAAACCATGTTCGCTTACAACATCACTTTCCTTTTTTATGAAATGCAACTATTGATCTCTTCTCATCGGGGTACTTTTAAGAATGACACAACATAGGTAAAATTTTTCTCCTGTGTTTTGAATGCATTTGAATTATTTATTTTATCTCTCTTCTTCTTCATGTCTGCCCTGAATCTCAGCTTCACGATTTTAAGTGCATTTGTCGGGACAATTTCGAAAACATATTTGATGTTTCGTCTCCTTATGTGACTGCCTTAAAGTCACCAGCGCTCTGCTACCTGTCTCCTGGGCCCTGTCCTGCATTTTTGTCACTCTCTGGTGGCAAAGACACGGCTCAAATGAAAGAACGCATCAGCCCCGCCCTCCTTGGAGTCTCCCAAGAGCCCCAGAAGGAGAAAGAGTGGAACAGAGAGCATGGAGCAGCACCAAACGCAGCAGGGTAGCTGTCTCTCTCCAGCGGCCACTTCCAACCCGTGGGACGCTGCGCCTCAGCACTGCCGACGGACCCACGGCAGAGCCAGCTGTCCCCAGGGGGGGTCGCTTTTCTTCTGGGAATGTCAGATGAAAACAGACAGACGTTGGGGCTGAGTCATATTAATGACATAAACCTGCCGGGAGAAAAGACCACCCAGCCCTGTACTTGAGAGAACTTCCCAAGTCTCGGATGTAAAACAGATCCTCTGATTTCTTCTAGTATCTTCCCCTCAGCATGTGAATCCTGCGGCTTGCAATCTAAGGAACGAGAACAATGGCAACAAAAAAAGTCTCTTTTTCATTTTTTAAAATCTTCGTTCGTTCTAAGTCTTCCGGATTCAAAATCCCTTTGCTTCCAATCCCATTCTACCCACCATCAAAGACCCAGAGAAAGGAGGCAGAGAACTCCTCCCAGACCCCCCAGGCATGGTGCAAAGGCTCTCAACCTTGTACTTCTCTGGAGGATGTTCCCCTCCATCTCCCTCTATTACACAGTGCGCCCTCCCCCATATTCCTGAAGCTATTGAATTGAGATGAAAATATGGGAGACTCTGGGACTAAAGCCCTATAAATATTTGAAGAATAGCTCTCTTTTCATGTCTCATTTGAAGAATATTTTTTCTTTTTATGTTCTTTCTTTCCTCCTAATTAGTTTATTTTCTGTGGCGCGCTAGAAAGCAAAGTCATTCTGTTAACATATATTAAAATGTGTCCCTGATGCTTGAAGAATTATTTTCAATAATATCTGTAATTTTCTGTCATTCTGGGTAGTGTGCTGGAAAAATACAAATAAGGAAAATTCAAGTTAATGTCTTTTGGAGTTTTTAACAGACTTCTGATATATGTATAAATTTAGATTCAGTAAATATTTATTAGGCAAGTCTGTGTGCAGACTATTGTGTTATGCTAATTCTAGCTTTAATAATAATAATAATAGCTGCTTTCATTTAAATGGACCGTGCATTATACTAACTTTATTATTTTATTTAATGCTTACGAAAGGCCAAAAAGTAGGTGTTATTGTAATATCCATTTATAGAAGGGAATCAGGTTTGGGGAAAGGAAGTATGGTTATTTGAGATGGCAGAGAATATGGTAGAAACAGGGTTTGAGTCCATTTTTCTATCCAGTTTTATTGAGATATAACTGACCTATAACATAGAGTTTAAGGTGTACGACAAGTTGATTTAATACACATATATTGCAATATGATTATCACCACAGAGTTAGCTAACACCTCCATTGCATCATATAATTATCATTTTTTTTTACAGTAAGAACGTCGTTTAAGATCTACTCTCTGAGCAGCTTTCAAGTATATACTACGGTGCTGTCAACTAAATGCACAACGCTGTGTACTATATCCTCAGAATCTATTCATCTAACTGCGAGTTGATTCCCTTTAACTAACATCTTCCCCTTTCCCTGACCCCACTCCCCCGGTAACTACCATTGTCTCTGTTTCTCTGAGTCTGGCTTTTCTAGATTTCACATATAAATGATGTCATACAGTATTTGTCCTTTTCTGCCTGACTTCTTTCACTTAGCATAATGCCCTCAAGGTCCACCCATGTCGTCCCATATACATATTTCACATCTTCTTTATCTATCCACTTAGGCTATTGTTTCTACATCTCAGCTACTGTCAATAGCGCTGCGATCAACATGGAAATGCAGAGATATCTTTTTATTGCTTTTGGATATATACCCAGAGTAGGATTGCTGGATCACGTGGTAGCTGTATTTTTAGCTTTTTGAGGAACTGCCACACAATTTTCTATTGTGGTCACGCCATTTCATTTCCCCTCCAAGAATGATCTTTTCTCCATATCCTCACCACACTTCTTATCTCTCTCTTTTTTTTTTTTTAATTTGATAATAACCATTCTAACAGATGTGAGGCGATGTCTTATTGTGGTTTTGATTTGCCTTTCCCTAATGATTACTGATGTTGAGTATCTTTTCATGTACCGATTGGCCGTTTGTAAAAGCTCCCATTCACAATAGCACCCAAACCAATAAAACTTAGGAATAAATTTAACCAAGTTTGTGAAAGATCTGTACACAGGAAACCATAAAATATTGATGAAAAAAATTGAAGAAGACACACACCAATGGAAAGATATTCCATACTCATGGATTGGAAGTATTAATATTTAAAAAATGTCCATGTTGCCCGAAGCCATTTATAGCGTGAATGCAATCCCTATCAAAATCCAAATAGCATTTTTTACAGAAATAGAAAAAATATCCTAAAATTTATACGGGAAAACAAAGAACTCCAAATAGCTAAAACCATCCCGAGAAAGAAAAGCGAAGCTGGAGTCATCACACGTCCCAACTTCAAAATATATCACAAAGCTATAGTAATTAAAACAGTATGGTACCAGCATAAAAATAGACACATAGACCCATGGGACACGATAGCGAGCCCAGACATATACCCATACATATAAGGTCAAGTAATTTTGACAAGGGAACCAAGAATATGCAATGGAGTAAAAATACTTTTTTCGATAAATGATGTTGGGAGAACTGGATAACTACATGCAGAAGAATGTAATATACCACTCACAAAAATGAGCTTGAAATGGATTACAGATTAACATAAAACCCAAAACCATAAAAATCCTACAAGGAAACATAGAGGAAGAGCTCTTTGACATTGGTCTTGTCAAGGTTTTTTTTTTTTTTGATGTGAAACCCAAAGCACAAGCAACAAAAGCAAAAATCAATAATGTCAAGCTGAACAAAACCCACCCCCCCTCAAAACAAAAAACACTCCGCATGATAAAAAGGCAGCCGATGGAATGGAAGAAGATATTCATATGCCATATATCTTAAAAGTGCTTAATATTTGAAATGTATAAAGAGCTCATACAACTCGCTAACCAAAAACCCCCCAGACACCCTGCTTATTAAAAAATAGGCAGAGTTACTGGGTAGATGTTTTTCCTTAGAGTCCAGTTTTAACTGATTCTGGTTTTACATTTTTAAGTCTTAAGGCAGAAGCTGTCGGCGCCTCTCCCACACCCCCTTGCCCTGACAGATTTCCAACTTCCGGCCCCTGATTTCTTTTCTCAAAGTCCTAAGTTCACTCTGCCTGTGATGTGACTGACCAGAATTACTGGAGAATTTATGCCCACCCCCCACCTAGCAGTCCTCAAAAAAGACAATGAGAGTTTGTGTAGAAACACACCTGCCCACTAGCCCTTCTGGTGGGCTAATTCTGAGAAGCACGTGCTACAACCTTCTAGAATTCTCCAGTAATCCACAGCGGTTGCAAACCCTATTGCCTGCTTTCTTTTCCAAGGTCGCTCCTCTGGTCTCCTGCTTGGGCTTCCTACTTGCACCCCAATCTTCGTTGCCAAGTCTGCTTGTGAGTGAACTCAAAGTAAGGCAGCTGCTCAGCTGGACCCGGATGGAAGCCCAGCCTCCACTTCTGGAAAGGCAACGCGGAGTCCACGGAGCAAAGGGAAGGGAGAGCCTCTGCTCTGATGAGGACGCAGTCGTGGGTGGCAGTGCCTTCAGGTCTGTATGTGACGCCAGAGACGACGCGCAGAGGAACAGAGCCGGTATGAACTAAGAGCTAAAATCTGAACACTGAAGACGAGAGGACAGGAAACGAGAGAGGCAGGAGCGAGGTCAGGGGTGTATTCCGTGGGGAGAAGAGACTTGAAGTGCACCCTGCAGACAAGAAAGGAGACGATGCAGGGCCGAGAGATCTGAGAACAAGCGCAGAACAGAACAGAGACCCGCATCCCGGGCACAGCCTCTTACTCACTGACGGACGCATTTACTCGCATCCACTCACTTATTAACATTGAAACGCATCAGGTTGGTAGAATAGGTCTCTCATGTGTGTGACACAGAGCTCTGAAGATGTCACGTAAAGCACGAGTCGCAAACCTAAATAAAGCTTATGGGCCACAGCTTTTGAATTGTGAAGTCTGGTCAATTATCTGATTTTAGTAACTCTGTTAGGTAAATCCTTATTATGCTATCCTTCAATGAGGAAAAACAGAAACAGAGCCAGCGGTGACACTGCCAGTTCATGAAGCGGACTGGATACGACACTGGACTACGGTGAGGAGTATTGGTATTTTGGGATGAGCTCTTTACAGCGTAAATTACAGGCCATTTAATCCTCCCAGCAATCGTGACTAGGGTATTATCATGTCCATCTTACAGATGAGGAAACTGAAGCCTAGGGTAGTTATTTACAGAACTGATGAGTGATACGTCTCCCAGAATGAGAAGGAAAGAGAGCTTGGAGTCAGTTTAACTTCTTTGGCCATTTCATTTTCATAGTTCATATAATTTCTTATGTAATTTTGAAACAAAATAATCTCCCCTTTTCTACCAGGGTAGAGATCCCCATCTCTTTGATCGAATGCTTTCTCTAGATTTATCCCCACTCCAAGGAGCCCGGTGAACACATGGCTGTGCAGATTCTGCCAAGGCAGGGCCTTTAGGGCAGAGCCTCTGACCATCTAGAAGTGGGAGTCTGTCAAAGACCATTGTCTCCTGCTGTCACTCATATTGACTTCCCCATTATCTCCCTGAGCATTTTGTTTTGCAACCTTAGAACTACGGGTTCTGTCTAATACGGCTGGGCAGTGGGCCAGGCAGAGACTCTGTCCCCTCATTGTCTATGGGAGGCTTTGAACTCTGCCAGCACTCAATAAGGCAAAATATCTACAACGTGCCTGCCATTGTCAATCAATAGGGAGCTATTACTAGGCTGAATAATGTCCCCCTCCAAAAAGGTCCCCATCCTAATCCCCAGAACCTGGGAGTATATCACTACTGTACAAAGTGACAGGGACTTTGCAGATGCAATTAAGTCCAGGATCTTGAGATGGGGAGAGTATCCTGTATTATGCAGGTTGACTCAATGTAATCCTAAGCGTTCTTGTAATGGGGATTTGGGAGGGTCAAAGTCAGCCAAAAAGAGAGGTGATAACAGAAGCAGAGGTGAATGATGGGCTTTGAAAAGGGAGGAGGGGACCGCGAGCCAAGGAATGGAAATGGCGTCTAGAAAAGTCAAGGAAACAGATTTCCCTTTGTGACCTTCAGGAGGAGTGCAGCCTCGCTAACTCATTTTGGACTTGAAGACAACAAGTGAGCCTTATTTCAATCCACCCCGTTTGTGGTAATTTGCTACAGCAGCAACAGAAAAGTAATGCATCAGCTGATAATGTCGTCCGTTACACAGTCTCAAGTCAACTATACGTGTGAGTACTGGGGCCCGAAGAAGGAGGCAGAATGCAAAAACGACGGCTTTAAAGCGAGACGTTCTGAACTGGAATCTCAGCAGGGTCATACAGCAGCTTCGCGATCTTGGGCGTACGAATCCTGTTCCGTGCATCCTGCCTCTGCACGATGGTTCGTCGCTTGGGAATCATAGTAACTTTTGCCTAGAGTTATTCTGATCGTATAGCGTGATATATTAAGGGTTTTTAGGAGATGGCATCTGCATCACACAATTGGTTTACTCTCATTTCATTTTTTTCTACTGGCATATTATGGTCTGACAAATGTATACAACCGCCAACTTCTCCTTGGTCGGGTCCCGATGCTCTGTTTCTGGCTCATCCTCAAGCTTACTAGTCCATCTCGGGAATGCTGGCTACTTTATTTCTGGTACCTTAACCCATGCGGTGGTCTTAGAATGCTCTGCCTGCTGAGCTGCAGGTGCTCAAGGTCTCACACTCCTGGCCTTTGCGCAGCAGTGTTTCTCTAGGGCTGTGAAGATGCACACGTGTTAAACTCGCAGACGCTTCCCCATTTCCCCTGCACTGCCCTCCTGTGACCGCTCCCAGGTCTCTGCTTTCCTCTTCTATGGGCGGGACTTTCATTTGCTTCCTTGGCAACAGGAGAGAAAAATGACACCTTTTGGGATTAAGCCCTCGCTTCGAGACTTTGTTCAGTCCTTGAAAGCAGCTCACCTGCTATGGTTTCCTGTTTCTGCTCACAGAGGTGCTCCCGCAATGCCACCTGGAGCTGAATTAACTTGGCTTCCGCCTGAGTCTTCCCTGAGAAGTCCATTCAGGTTGGGTCTCCAAGTAGGTCGCTTTCTTATACCTGCAAGAAAATTCGGCCTCTGACATTTAGCTTTGATTCATCTGACAAACACGCTTTGAGAGTTCCCAAACGCAGAGGGGTCCTGAGCTGTGCTGAGGGCAGGTTCTGGAATGTTAGACGTGGTTACTTCCTACCCAGGAATCCCACATCTCTCACTGGCAGGGCCCAGAGCAAGAGAACAAATATAGGCCCACATGCCGTCTGTTAAACATTTATGAGTTAGAAATAAAAAAAAAAAATAAACGATTTAAATGTTATATTCGCTTCCTGCTTCTTTCACATCTCTGGTACCAGATGGGACTCTTGTTGCTGCAAAACTTTTCCTTATTACGCAATAATTTCATGCATTCATGACACCTGAAAGGAAAGGCGATAAACTATGAATCTGTCTTTTCTTTGTACTTCCCTGCTCCAGCCCTCCCTAGATTCTGAAGCATCGCCCATGTTCAAAGTCAGCTGTTGACAAACCAGGTCATTTAGATTCCGTCAACTCTTCTTCAAGGACACAGGGCAAGAGATAGGAAAAGCATTTCCTTGGGGCCTTAATAGCGTGACTCATGAGAGAGGACATTCTGGGTAAGCATTGTGCTATGTCAGCGTGAAGCCTCTGACTGCAAGTAAAAGAAGCATTCTCGTTTTCTTTAGCAAATCTGTGTGTGTGCTTCAAGAAATCCACTGAATCCGCTGAAGCATGGAGGTCTGGGCAAAGGTCGGTCCCCCCCCTAAAGTTTGAGGACCATATCTTTTATAATGTAGTTGGTTTTTATAATGTAGTTGAATGAATAAGAATCAGAAATAGAGAATCGTTAGGAAGCATCAGTAGGTATCATGTGACTTAGGTAACGAGGAGTGGCAAGGACAAAAACTTTTTTAACAGTGTGGAGTTTCAGGCATGGGTCACTCAGGAAAGACCAAACTTTATACGTGGAAAACATATTGTTTGAGTTGGAAAAACAGACCGTATACGAGGTGCTTCTGGGTTGAGCCCAAAGCGACGTGAGCAAATCTAACACAGTATTCGGTCAGCCTGGAGATGTAGAGAGAAAATAAATTAAAAAACCAAGCCATAGGCAAGTGTCCGACACACAGTGCCGAGATCGGAAGGGGTCCAAGACAGGGCAGAAACCTCCAGAAATCATCCAAAAGTGAGTTGAAAAGTACAGGTGGTGCAAAATGATAGTATGCACGAAAGCAGGTAAACGGACTCAGGTCCTTGCATAAAAGAATGTCGCCCTTGCCCTAAGAGCAGATAGGAGACATGAGTTTAAAGATAAAAATAGGGGAAGTTTATTGTAGCTACTGGACCTTTCTGCTGAGTTCCAAACACCGAGGGGAAGACGAGGAGTTGGACATACAGACGTGCGAAGATCTCTTTTAATGCCGATAAAACTGAGAGGGGAGAGAGTGACAGGTATCGGTGGCGCGAGGGCCTCCTGACACTGATCTTTGTCGGGCTGATTCCTCCAGCCCAGCACAGACAGTGCCCGATGCTCCAGCTCTGCCCACGTGGGCCGCCTGTGTGAGGATGATGACATGGAGCAGGGCCGACCACGTGGTCCCCGTGGGCTCTTGACCACCCAGCGTACTAATTCCGCTGCGGCTCCTGTAACAAACTGGGGTGGCCGGAGGAGCTTCAAACAACAGAAATCGATTCTCTCACAGTTCCGGGGGCAAGAAGTCCAAAAGCAAGGTGTCGGAAGGGCCACGCTCCCTCCGAAGGCTCACGGGGAGATCCCTTCCGCGCCCTTTTCAGCATCCGGTGGCCCCTGACATTCCTTGGCTGGTGGCCCCATCGTTCTAACCTCTGCCTCCATCTCCATGCGGGACTCCCCGTCGGCTTCTTCTCCATGTCTCTGTTGGTTCTCCCTCTGCTTTGCTCTTAAAGGACACCTGTCACTGCAGTTAGGGCCCGCCCTAAATCCAGAATGATCTCTCCCGGAGGTCTTTCGCTTAATTACATCAACCAAAGTCCTTTTCCTAAATAAGGACACATTCATAGGTTTTTAGAATTAGGACTTGGAGATATCTTTTTTAGGGCGCCACTATTTACCCCCTGCACTGCACATACCCATTTCTTCTTCCAAACACCCACCTACCAAGGAAGGTCCGTCTGCTTCTCCTGAAGGACAGCTGAGGAGGAGGACGAGGTGAGGGAGGCCCTGGTTTGACTAAAGGGGTCCATGCACCAGAAAGCCAGTGTCAGGAGTCGGGGTGCAGCCTTCCTGACAGAACTGTGCTAATAGCAGCAGCTTAACCTGCCAGGGGCTTTCGTAACGACAACTTGCCTGAGGTCACGCCAAGCGAAGGGTTCGGCTGAAATTGAATGCAGGTGGGCTCATCGCAGAGGTCACTCTCTGTCCCCGAGTCACGTAGTGCGCTTGTCATGTACTATAACGAGACCCAACTCACCATACGTACTCTCTGGAATAACCATGACCATTGGAGCACTGAACTCAGTGTACAGTGATGGAAAGACAGTTGAGCGAATTATTGTCTTTTCTTCTGACAGGTCCTTCTGCAGAGATTTTAAAATAATGCTTTGAAGATATTTAATGATAACCTAAAATATTCATGCAACAACGGTAAGAGACAATATCAGAATATATATAATTCAAAATATCAGATTTTATATCTCTAAATAAACATATTCATCGAAAAATAAGTCAGAAGAAGAATATCGAAATGTTAATATTGGTTGTCTCTGGGTTGGAGAGCGTGTCTCTTCTGTTATTTCTTCCGCATTTTTCAGATTATGTACAATGAACATATATTGCTTTTACTATAAGCTAAAACCAAGACTGCTATTAATTTGGAGCAGAAAAAAATTAAGAATTTGAATGGGTCCTAGGATCACAAACATGTTTTGCGGTTCTGTGTCGGAGCAGAAATGTTAGGCTCTGAAGGATCTGGGTTAGAAGCCGCCAGAAAGGGCATGCAGGTTGGGGTTTGTGCATCTGTGGGTCTGGGGGGATGGATGAGGGACCACGTAGAAGCCCAGGAAGCCTCCCAGGACCAGCTGAAACTTGGAGCCGACTTCAGAGAGGCCAGAAAGATGCCTCAGCATTTTGTGGGACGACAGCTCAAGGTTAATATTGTTAAATCTGCACAGGCTCCAAATGAGAACGTTGGACTGGGCCAGCTACCTACCTCTCCAGCCTCATGGCCCCGATGGGGAACATTTAGGGAGTCACTTCTGGGTGGCACAGCAGCCTCTCCTTCCGACGAGGCTGGGTCCGGGCTGGCCTCCACTGAGGGCATACAGCCACCATGCTTGCGAAGGCCCGAAGCTCACTTCAGTTTACCTGAGCAGGAATTAGCGAAGGTGCGCATAGGACCAGGACCCATCCTGGGGCGAGCAGACCACTGAGCAGCTATTCTTTCGGGTTTTCCAGCCCGCGTGGCATCATTTGCCTTCTCAGGGTGTCTCCACGTTTCCCATCTGCTCCAACTTCCTCCTGCTATCAGCTGGCTTTCTTCATTCTTTATTCATTTGTCTATCATGGATTACTCATCGCTTTGGCTCACGCAGGACCTAGCATGTCCCCTCTAACTTTGCTATGGCTTTGGGCTTCTGCTTCTGTTGCTAAGGCTGCTTTTGCTCAGAATTTCTGTTTGAATTGCAGAGAGAGAAAGGATTTGATTGGCTCAGCCCGACTTTTCTCTTAAATGCAAGAGGATGGGGCAATGGCTGGGCTGGGGATGGGCTGCACTGGTCAGTCAGCCATGTCTCTTGGCATCTCCCACTTCTTCAGACCCGATGGGTGGGCAATTTGCTTTCAAAGGGGCTGTTGACGCGACAGGCATAGCGATCGACGTGTCTCATATACAGTCTATGCAGCAAAGATGACCACATTCCTTAAGAAATAGCACTTACATAGCAGGTGCTTAGAGCTCAATGAATTCCTCGGTCAGCAATTCGACGTGAATCTTTTGGACCCCTCCCTTTGTGCGCCGCCCCCCCCAAAAAAAAACGGAAAGGAAAAGAGAGCCTGTCACCAATGGATAGTTTATTTCAAAATATGAGAAGGGGACAGACGGCTCAAGGAAAGAGCCCCATGGTCTTTCCTGCAGGTTGTAGCATTGAGGGAAATGACCATGACGCATCCCTTTCAAGGACCGAATATTTATTTTCATAATGAAGTAGTTTTCACTTTGGTAAGTGATTTTGAAGTGCTATCTTGGGGGGTGGGGGGTCTGCTAAAGGAAGATTTCCTCGACCTTATGATAGCTTGGTGCATCTCTCCACTGGTTACCAAGCTGTGGCTCCAGAAATTTCAGACGAAGTTGGCCTAATTGGGGATACTGCATACGAAAATGAATTGCACAGCTGGGACCCTCGAAACAGCCTGCGCTAATTAACAGGACGTCGCTTTGAACTTTTTGCTCTGCTGGGTTTCTTGTGGTTACTGAATGATTGGACCAAATCCGAAAGCAGCTGGAAGGACCCGAAAGTTCGAGGATGGATTTTCCAGGCGTGTGTGCTGCGAAGACCGGGAGATGGAGGCCATTGCAATTCCAAGTACAAGGACTCGGCCCCGGCCCCATTCCCACAGTCATAGCTCATGAACAAGCCCAGGGGTGGGAAGCGGAAACAAAGCCTCTTAGCTCAGTGAGGACCTCATGGATTGATGATGCGTTCTTGGTTTCAGATAAAAGTCAGTTTAAAAGGATTTGAGAAAAGAGTGGGTATGATTTCCAGGTATGAAGCTTTATGTTTTCATCTCCTCCTCTTCTTCTTCTTCTTTTTAATCTCCTAATTCTCTTTTTATTTTGGGCCTGGATTCTAATCCTGGGTAAGCCACTGACTGGCTGTTATTTCACTTCTGCAATCTTCACCTTTTGTCGTCTGTCAGATGGGTTCATTCGTACCTCTATTTTCTATTTTTTTATGGCTGTCGTGTGTTTCAAATGACACGCTAGGCTTTCTTTAGAAGTTTTTACCTCTCCTACCTACCATGCCCTTATATTCCTGATAGATAAAAACATCTATTTTGTCATTCTGTTAACCAATTCTAAAGAAACTATTAATTACGGGTACCATTATGTTCTTGCAT